>NW_026059464.1:0-60704 GCF_023721935.1 Panthera uncia
AGTATGATTTAGTATGATTATAAAGTGGTTTTAATGATTATAAAAAAACATCTGATAACAGTTTTGAGCAGTTGATAAAGTATAAGATAAAGAATTGAACTTGATAGTTTGAACATGCTCCTTCAAGTGGTTAAAAAAAAAAAAAAAAGGCATGTTTTCTTACTTGAGTCTATCACACTACTTAAATTATGTCATTATTATATTTACATAGCCATGATACTGACTTGTAAATATATCCAGGTCTGAACATTTTATACATTTTAATGAATCGTAACAACCTTACTATGTATCAATATCATTCTACTTAAATGTTAGAGAATGTAGGCACATTCAGGTATTTTTCTCAAGACCTAAGTCTGCCTCCAGAGGCTGTATCCCATGTTTATTACCTGTAAGAATAGATAGCACGATATGTAATCTCAAACTGGCATATTATGTTTTAATCGCATTCCTTAGAATGATGGTGGTAATAAACAAAACCAGATAATTTAAGGACTGGTGGTTTCTAAAGAGCAGGCTATCATTTAGCTATTAAAGAGGGATAATGTTATAATCTATATAATTTATTTTTGCCTGATTTTTCTCTTTTACCACATAAGTATATTATTTCTATTAAAACAAAACAGGAGTGAAACTCCACAAAGAGTTTTCCATTCTGGAAGTTGTAACTGTTTATTTGTTGGCACTATAATTTCAATTATGCTCTATTGTCAGTCATATTCATAATTTCTGACCTTTCTGTTCTACCTTTCACACACATGACAAATACACAGGTTAAATCATGATTTAATTTTATAATTATGCATGTTAAATTATAACCAAGTCATAATTTTAAAGACATTATAAATTAAGAGGCGTAATATATTCTTTGCTTTATAGTAAAACTACTGCTCATGTTTTAAAAAATATATATCTTTTTTTTTTTTAGTCAGGGAGTGGTAAACATTAATCAAAGACTGATCCTTTTAGATTGGTCTCTCAAAAAAAAAAAAAAAGATTGATTTCCCCCAAAGGTCCCTGAAAAATAAAAATGACCAAGGCCAAGGTTAATAATAACGGTGTAATCCCAACCAAGTATGGGTCAGGTCAGGGTGACCTTGGCAAGGCTGTTACCCAGGCTACCAGGAAAGCTGAAGGAGCAAACCATGCATACAGATGAAGCTGCTTGACTTGAGCCCTAGGTCCTGGCCATAGCAGGAGAGGGATAGCAGGGCTTCAACCATGAACCCTGCGTTGGCTAACTGCTGGCAGGGCCTGGCCTCAGCCAGGTCGTGTTGTGAGGTCCCAGCTCTTGCTGTAACAAGGGGAGGACTAGCCGACACCCCGGCCCCCTCGCCCCCCACCCCGGGACAGCGTCCCAGGAGACATCGGCACACAGAGCTCATGAAGGGTCTCTGCTTCCTCAGGCCTCCTGTGCTCTCCCCATAGAGCACATGCACAGGGGCCGTGGGAACCTACCCTACCCGGCAAGGCCCCAGCACGCCCCCCCCCCCGGGAACCCCTCCCGGGGGGGGGGGGGGGGCTTGGAAGGCTGGAGAGGCCACATACATCCCTGAATCTTCAGAAGGAAGAGGCTCACGGCCAATTTGGCCGCCTCCTGGGGGAACGGGGCCCAGGAGGCTAGAATCTGACTCCTCTGAACACGCGGCCAACAAAAGGCCGCTCCCACCATGGAAACTGAGGAAGAGACTGCGTCCTACATTTCCGCGGCGACGCGGGTATATCCCCACGACGGCGGCCCAGGGACCATTTGCCCTCTCGGGGGACGTACAAGCTGGACTGCGCCGGGACGGGCCGAACGCCCCAAACGTCAAGCCATTCGGGGGGTGCGGGGTGGTCAGGCCCCCCAGAACGCCCCGGAAGCAGGCGGGTGAGCCTGCGGACGCGCAAACTCACCTGGAGGGGGCGCTGCCAGCCTCAGCGGGGACGCTCCGTGGTGCAGACGCGCGGGGACGCGGAGCTGTCGCGAGTAGGGAACCGCGAAGTCTTTGAGGCGCGGGGTCCGCGGGCATCTCGCAGGGGGCCCCTCGCCCGTCAGGTGCCAGAGCCGGACCGGGGAGGGAATGAGGAGCGCTTTGGGACCCGCCCGGGGTCCTGTGGCGGCCCCGGGGGCACTATCTGGAGACGCCTGGGACTCCTCCTGGGAGTGGGCCCTGCGGAATGAGTCCGTGCCCTTCTCGGGGTTCGCCGCGAGCTGCGCGCGCCGCGGCCCCCAAGGCGGGAGTGCGCGCCGGGCCCACGCGCCTCCCGGGAAGCCCGCCTGAGGCTCGGTCGTGCGTGGCGAGGCTGCGGGAGCTCGGAGTCCAACAGCTCCGGCTGTCGCGGTGCCGGACCCGCCTGCCTGTGCCCTCGTGGCGCCTTGGTCCACTGCTGCCCTGGGGCCCACCAGAAGGACCTGGATGCGGCGGTGGGAGCGACGCGACGGAACCGGCTGCTGAGGGCCGGGTGCGAGGAGGTCCGCGAGAAGCACCTGCAGGTGCGGGAGATGAAGCACAGGTTGGAGGGGATCGTGCTCCACGTGGCGGAAGAGGCCCGGAGACCGGAGGCACTTGCCAAAGCGGAGCCCCAGCAGGTTCTGAAGGAACCGACTTTATGTGGCCTGACCTCCTGGAAGAAGTCTTTGTCAGACCTCCTCAAGCAGGGTGAGAAACGGAAGGAGGGGATCAAAGGCCTTGGCCTTCTGGAAGGAGCCTCTGAAGGAGCAGGTGCGCACGCACTGGCTGGAGGAGACCACCGAGCAGACAAAAGAAACCACGCAGTCACCAGTCTGGGGCGGGCTTCTTTCCAAGAGGCAGAGGGATCTGACGTGTGAGTCCCTGACCAGTCTGCGTCCTCCTTGTCTGTCTCTCTTTCTCTCTGTCTCAACGTTTTATGCTCTTTCTTCTCGTTTTTAAATGAAGTTTCTCTTAAGCTTACGAAAGTAAGCACCGTAGTGTTGAAAGATCCCACAGACAAGTCTTTGGTGGTTGTGTGTGTGTGTGTGGGCGGGGGGGGCGTCTCAAATGCAAAAGGCACCTGGGAACCCACCATTTTTGTCCATGAGATCTTCAAAGAAACACTATCCAGTCGTTTACTCTTGGGTCTAATGATATAGTCACACGCAGTTTATACACACACACACACACATATACATATACACATATATTCAAGGTAGAAAGCATGGTTTGTAAAGATAATTGGAAAGTATACAGCAATCCATTTACAAAGCAGAATCCATCAAGGGTAAAGAAGATAGCTCTCTTGGCCTGGTTGTATAAAGGTACTAGCAAAAAGGACTGTAGAAGAACCCAGAATGTACCACTCTGAAGCCAGGAAGGACCCAGACCTTGATATATAATAATGATATAATAATTCGTGATTTGTAACCTAAATTAGTCACTGGGGTAAGTACAATGTATAAACATTTCATATCGATAATAAGTATGCTAATGACGTCCGTTACGTTTTAGATGGAATAATAGTTTGCTAATGACTTCTCAACCAGTAGGCTTGTGACTGTGTTAAGCCTTCGCCTCTTTTTCTGAGCTTTGCCTTCCTTTGTTTTGGGGGTGAATTAAATTCCTTTCTTTAGAAATGGAAGGGTAGCATCTGGTTAATTCATCTAAATACAGTTCAGATAGCACAGGCCATCAGTAATGTTAATTTTTAAGACAAAATAATTTATCATTCTTCTGTTCACTTTGTTTTTGTTCTGTATATATGACAATATATCGATCAATATCATTACCCTTTCATGGAAATTTTAATAAAGTTTAGACAAATGAGCAGCTTCAAAAACATTTTAATCCCCCATTTATTCCCTTTAAGGCTGTGTCTAATTTTGTAACTGGCACTTGACAAGGCAATGAGTCTTCCTTACAGCCTGCTGTTAAAATATTACTTTTGCATGAAATTCCCATTGGAATGATATGCCAAGAAATATGTTTCTAAATTTTTTTCTATGATGGAGAAATTACATAGTTTCAAAATATTTAGCTACACAGAAGATGAGAGATTAATTTTTAAGGAATTCACATTATACTGAAAAACCAGAATATCATCAATGTCTTGGTACAAGATGCTCACATGTTTTATTATCATTGTAGATTTTCAGACTTCTCATGCAAAACCTATAAGAGGGGTGGGTGGGCGTTTATTTATTTATTTATTTTTTAATTTTGCTGCTTAGACATGCACTTGGGAGGACAGAAAATTTTCTAACACGTGACTGGCATAATCATGCCTTGGATGCTGTGTGGCAAAGGCATTGCTATGACAGGGGCTGGAACTATAGCCAGGTGGAAAATTAAAGACCTCCAAATTATAACAGAAGTAATTTTAATAAGAAATATTTTAAATAACAAGAGCTAGTTTGGGCATAGAAAAAGAAATAAGCAGCTTTTTTTCTAGGGGAGAGCAAAGTAACTAGTTTTCCTGGGGAAAAAAAAGAGGACATTTGTTTATCCCTTCCACCTGTGTGTGTATGTAGGCGATTTATGAATGATCTCTTGGTTTTAGAGATCCCATCATATCTGAAAAATATAACTAGGAGGGCTACACTTATAAAAAGGGCAGAAAGTACAACAATTAAGGGTAATCCTCTTCATGGTAGTCTATAGATCACCTAAATCTTTAGTCTCTGAGGCCCTTTATTACAAATGCAGAATCGTGGCCTGAACACATATCTCCAGAATGTGTTTCTAGGTTGGAATCCATCAAATATTCACTCTTGATGATTCTTAGGCAGTTTATCCTTGGGCAGGATTTTGATGGTGAGTGTTTTACCTCTATCTGAGGGGTGCTTTTCAGTTTAGTGCAATAGTTACGGAGTTAATGATTTTACATGTACGTTAATGTAATTTCTGAATGTAGTTCTTTGGCGGGAATGATTGCAACATACAGTTCTGTGTGGAAAAAATTGTTGCTGTTGAAGGGAAGACTTACATAATATCACAGTTAATTTTTGTGCCAGGCACTACCCTACTATCTTTATCTATATTAACTAAATTAACCCTCAAAACTACCATAATAGACTCCTTGATTTTCACATGCGGACATTGAGGCATAGAAAGAGTAAGAAACTTGCTCATGGTCATGGCAGAGCAGTGCTTTAAACGGAGGTGGTTTGTCTACACAATCTAATACGAAGTACAGCACTGTGTTATAAAAAAGTATGGCACTTCCATTAAGGGTCTAGGACTGTAGTTTACACACTTTGTTATGTCACCAAGCCCTCTGGAACTCTAATGCAGGCTGTGGACACGCTCCCCAGAGAAGTGCAGAGATGCAAAGGTAGGCATAATTTCGCCTGCAGTTTTAAGTGGCTCAGATCCCTTAGAGACCATCCACAGACCAAGTCCATAGATCCCAGTTTATAAATGTGTGCCGTTGGGAACAAAGTGCCTGCTTTGGTACAGACCTTATAACACATAAAAGTTTTCTCATTTATTTCTTTCTGAATTTCAGATTCAGTGCTATATTTACTTAACCATTCTAAACCTATACACTGACATATATTGGGGAAATTATATATGTCCTAAAATATTATCTCTGTAGAATGGAAGGAACCAATTAGAAGTAAACCGGAGACAAAGGGATTTTTTTTTTCTTCAAATCCAGAAAACCAAAGAAAGACCTATTCGTCCTCCTCCCCTCCCTCTAAATTCTGTTGTCTCATTCTCTTCCGCCTCCGTTACTTTCTGTCAATTGCATTGCCATGGTCTTGCCACAGTTTGTTGGCAACAAACCCTCCCATTTGTGTTCCACCAGCTGGCTGTACCATTTACAAAATTATCAAAGCACGTTCTCTGCTTCTGTTTTTAGAAAGGATTCCTGTGCAGTGATGGACAGTAGGAACTGTGGTCTCAACCATAGCTAGAGTGCCTGAGACCAGATTCCACCTTTGCTCCTTAATAACCATGTGACCTTGGACAAGTTCCTTAGGTTCTTATTGGTCTCCTTAGTTTTAAAATGGGTATTATTACAATACTTTCTATTTATGGATGTTGAGAGAATTAAATAAATAATATTTTAAATGCTTAAAATAGTTCCTAGCACCTAGGAAGGCACATGAGATATTTCTTTCTTTTCTTTATTTTTTCTCCCTCCTCTCCTCCCCATTCTGGTAAGCTGATAACCATGGTTTTTAATCTCTTCAATTTTGAAAAGAATGACAAGAGGCAAGTCAAATGGAACTAGAAATACATTGGTTTTGTATTCTCCAGGCTGGGAACATTTGATTGTATATACCATTATGAAGGTTGTTTGAAAATTTGCATCTTGGTCTGTACTTTAACAATTTCTTAGCTATTGTATCTCATTGCCTCAGTTAAGGCTTCCAAATGAATACCTTATAATATATGTAGAGCTTGCTTATTAAATCTTAATACAATTCTCTATTTATCATTAAGGAGTAGAAGGAGCAATCATGGTATGTTATGTTCCTCATTCCAGTTAATGCCATATCAAGATTGTAGTATATGCACATATTTCTGTGACAGTTTTTAACGCTTTCAAGTTACCCAGTATATATATTTTGATAATCATTTGCATCTAATTGCAAGCCTCACTTCAGGGTTCCTTTCCTGAGAATACCGCTGACTTTTAAGAGAAAATCTAAATAACATAAAAGGAACAATCTCTTTGGAGATACTAAAAATAGAACATCTCAGGTAATGCTAACTACAATAATTTTTATTTGCTCTTATATTTCTTCTTTAATTACTTTGGAAAATGAATACACAAATTAAAGCAAAGTCTAATAAGCAAAATGCTTCTTTTCCTTAATTTTATATGTATCATTTTACATATACGACTGAGAAAGAAAAATCTTGCCAATTAGAGTATGACATACTAACCATTATAAGACTCAATGTCCCAGATGTTAAAGCGTAAAAAAAAGTGCGGTTGATAAATTGATAAAATGTTGTATTTTTTAACAATGCATAACTAATGACAATTCCCAGATCATTTTCATGAGTTGTCTTAGTGGAAATCTTGGAAATTCCAAAGTACATTAAATATATTTTTAAATGTTGGAAAATAAACACATGTGTATCATTGTCTTATTAAATTATTTGGTTTTTTCATAAATAATATCATTTAATGTCTTACATTTACATTCTAGTGTCATAGATAGTAATTCCATTGCTCTAAGAAAATGCCCTCTCCTTTGTTTATTCAACCTGTCCATCTTCCTGAACTGGTAACCACTGGTTTACTTATTGTGACTGTAGTGTTGACTATTTCGGAATGCCAAATACAGTAAAACACTGGATTGGGAGTAACTTGTTCTGTGAGTGTTCCACAAGACAAGGAAACATTTCCAGTGAATTATACTTGATAAATGAGCATTGTCTTTCCATATGATGCCAAACGTCACATGATCACAACTGAGCCGATAGTTCTTGAAATTTGCTTTGATAGAAAAGTGCTTTGGATTACAAGCATGTTTCCGGAATGAACTATGCTCGCAAACCAAGATTTCACTGTAATTGGAATCATTTTCTTTTTTTCAGACAGGATCCTTTTCACTTAGCAGTATGCGTTTGCAATTTACCCATATGTTTTTGTGCCTTGATAGTTCTTTTTAAAATTCTTATCAAGTAACAGTCCGTTGTATAGGTATACCACAGTTTATCCATTCACCTATGAGGGACATTTTGGTTTCTTCTAGTGTTTGGCTGTTATGAATACAGCTTCTGTAAACATTTGCATGCAGGTTTATGTATGTGCAGAAGTTTCTAAATTACTCGAGTAATTGCCTAAGAGTAGTATTACTGTATTATATAGTGAGGCTATACTTTAGTTTGTAAGAAACTGCAAAACTGTCTTCCAAAATGGCTGTTGTATTTTGCATTCCCAGCAGCAAGGAATGAGGGTTCCTGTTGTTCCATAGCCTCATAAGTATTTGGAATTGTCATTGTATTCCTTAAATTTAGCCGTTCAAATAGGTATCTGGCAGCATATTGGTGTGGTTTTAATTTGTAGTTTCCCACTTAAAAAAAAAATTGAGTATCTTTTCATATTACTGCTTTCCACTTGTATATCTTCTTTGTTGTGGTATCTCTTCAGAACATTTGCATTTAAAAAAATTGGCTATCTCTTTCCTTATTTCAAAGTTGGAAGAGTTCTTGATAAATTTTATTTTATTTTATTATTTTATTTTTTTTTTAATTTTTTTTTTAACGTTTATTTATTTTTGAGACAGAGAGAGACAGAGCATGAATGGGGGAGGGTCAGAGAGAGAGGGAGACACAGAATCTGAAACAGGCTCCAGGCTCTGAGCAGTCAGCACAGAGCCCGACGTGGGGCTCGAACTCACATACCGAGATTTGGTGACCTGAGCCGAAGTCCGACGCTTACCCGACTGAGCCACCCAGGCGCCCCAATAAATTTTAGATACAAATTCTTTGCTAGGTATGATTTTTGAAAATACCTTCTCCTAGTCTTTGACTTACTGATTCACACTTTTGCTAGTATCATTTCAAGAGCCATATTTTAAAGTTTTTCATTAATTCCAGTGCTTCAAATTATGGTCCATTGGTTATGCTACTCTTGCATCAAGGAAACTCACAAAGTCAAGGTCATAAAGATTTTCTTCGTTAAGTTCCACATTTTCTAAATTCAGTTTTATACTTCTGTTTTTGATACATTCTGAACTAACTTTTGTGTAAGTTCTATTTCTAGGTGCATTTTTTCCTTATGGACATTTAATTACTCAGACTGTTGAAAAGCCTATCATTGCTTAAATTACCCATACTACTTTATGAAACATCAGTTGACTATATTTTACGTTTGTTTTTTTTTTTGGTGCTTTTTATTCTGTTCATTTTTTTCTCTTTTCCAATGTCACATTATCTTAATAACAGTAGCTTATAATAATTCTTGAAATTTTATATATGAGTCTTCCAGATATGTTCTTCCTGCTTAGTATTTGTTGGCTTTATGAGGTGTCTTTGCATCAAGGTTGAGTCTATAGATCAAGTTAAGAGAATTGATACCTTAATAATATTGAGTCTTCAATTCCATAACTATGTAATAAATCTCCATTTATTTAGATCTTCTTTGAGTTTTTTTATCAGTATTTTATAGTTTCTGCATATAATTCCTGTATATATTTTGTTAAATTTATTATAATTAAGGAGTTCAGTGTTGGAGTACTGTTATAAATGGTATTTTTAAAAAACTTTTCTTTATCTGATTTTAATTTCAGTATAGTTAACAGTATAGTGTTAGACTGGTCAGTTGCTTTTTTGTAGATTTTTGTTAAAGCTGAGTATGTTCCCTTTTAATCCTGCTTTGCTGAGAGATGTTTACATGATTAAGATTTTTACACTTTGTGAAATGTTTTTTTCTGCATAAATTGCTATGATCATACTATTTTTTGCTTTAGACTTTGATGAACTAAAGATTACATTAATAGTGTATTACATTGATGGATTTTCACACATTGAACTGGCTCTGTGTACTTGGAATGAATCTCCCTTGGTCATGGTGTATAATTTTTGTACATTATCGGAGTTGATATTCTGAGATTTCATTGAATGAATTCATGTTTTTCTATGTTCATGAGATATATTGATATGCCTTATAAGTTCTTTTTCTCTATTTTTCTTCCTTATAAGGTTTTTTTGTTTTTAATCTGGTTTTAGTATTAGTATACTACTGACTACAGAATAAGTTAGGAAGTGCTTTCTCTAATTCTGTTGACTAAAATGATTGTTGAAAATTGGCTTCATTCCCCCCCCCCTTAAATTATTGGTTGAATTGAAATGAGTTTCCCTAATAGCTGTAAGACTCTTGAGTTTATTTGTCTTTATGTGGCTTGTGGTAGTTTGTATATTTCACTAAATTATTTCATTTATCTAAATTATCAAATGTGTGGGCATAAATTTATTGTTTGTTGTATTCCTATGTTGTCCTTTTCAATCCCATTATATATGTACTGTTGACTTTTATTTTGACATTTTGTAATTTGTGTTTTCTCTTATTACTTGTTTAATCTAGCTAGAGGATTATCAATTACCATGATCTTTTCAAAGAACCACATTATACTTTTGTTGATTTCCTCTATTGATTTCCCGTTTTCAATTTTATTAATTACTGCTGATTTCAAAATATTTGTTTCTTTTCTTCTGCCTCCATTAGGCTTACATTAGTCTTCTTTCTCTGGTTTCCTAAGCTGAAAGTTTTAGCTCTTTCTATATTTTAACATATACATTAAATGCTATAAATTTCCCTCTAAAAACTGCTTTTTACTGAATTTGGTACATTTTTGATGAGTTCTATTTTCACTTTTATTTAGTTAAGAATATTTAAACTTTTTTTTCACATTTCTTGTACCTGTATATTGTTAAGGATTGTGTTTTTACAGATATTTGAAGGTTTTTCAGGTGTGCTTCTAGTGTTGATTTCTAGTTTGATTTTATTGTGATTTAAAAATATTTATTGTTTGATTTACATTATTTTCAAATTTCTTTAAGTGTGGCTATGGCCCTAAATCTGGTCTATTTTTGTGTGCATATTATGCAAATTTGAGAAGAATTTGTATTTTGTGGATCGAGTATTTTTAGAATATTCTATTAGATACGTTGATTGGTAGCATAAATTCAGGCCAATTATATCTTTCCTGATTTTCTGTATCTTCAATTTATGAATCACAGTGAATTATTAATGTTTACCCTAGATATTTTGATGTTTTGTCCTCAGATACATGTATGTGTAGGATCACGAGATCTTCTTAGAGAATCAACTTTGCTATTTGATAGTACCTTTCTTTACCACTAATAATCTTCCCTGTTCTGATATCTGTTTTGTCTAAAATACATTAGCGCAACTTTTTTTTTCATTAGCACTACCGTTGCATATCTCAATCAATCACTTTATATCTTACCAGTTTCTTTATATTTAGAGGGTTTTTTATAGATAACTTATAGTTGTGTCCTTTTATTTTTATTTTGATTAGTTCTGCCTTATAATAGCTGTATTTAAATCTTTCACGTTTAAAGTGAATGTTAATATATTTTGGTTGGGATCAACCATTTTTGTATTTGTTTTCTATTCATTCTAGTCCACTTCTTTTTCTGCCTTCTCATATTTTAATTAAGCATTTTATTTATGATTCCATTTATGTCCTTATTATTTCAGTTACACTTCCTTTAAAAACTGTGAGTGGTTGCCTAGAGTTGACAATATATGTTTTTAGCTCATCTGTGTTAACCTACAAATAGCATGGTTCCACCTCACCTGCAGTTAACTTATAATAGAGTATTTCCAATTCCTCCCTCCTGTCCCTTATGACATTGCTGTCTTTCATTACACTTATCAATATATTATATTGAAATATAATAAAAATGTATAATCGTATAATGTCAATATATAATATATAATTGTATTGATATATCATGTGTATCATATTGTATTGATATATAATTGATGTAATATATCAATATAATACATCAATATATCAATAAATACATTTCAATACATAATTATATTGATATATAATATGTTGTATGTTTTATATATACTATGTAATATAATATTGTACTATATATAGCTATATAATATATAGCTATAATTACATAATTAAGTAAACAGTTATATTTTAGATTTATTAAGAATAAGCAAGTTTTATTTTACCTTAATATTTCTTCTTTGACACTCTTCCCTTTTTTATATAGATCCAGGTTACTGAACTATATAATTTTCTTTCCATCTAAATTTAAAAATAAAAAAAAGAAGGTCAGCTGGTGATAAATTCTGTTTTTGTCTGAAAACATCTTGTATTTCATCTTCACTTTGAAAGATAATTCCATTGGATATAGAATTTTAGGTCTTTTTCCACACTTTAAATATTTCACTGTTTATTACTTATTTCGTTTCAGATGAGTAGTCCATTGTATTTCTTATTCCTTTTCTCTACATGTAAGATGTGTATTTCCTGTGTCTTCCTCTGAGATTTTACCATTGATCTGGTTTTCTGTATTTTGAATATATATGCCTAGATATAATAGGCTTTTTTTTGTTTGATTGTTTTAATTTTCTTGATGTTCTCTGACCTTCTAATATCTGTTATTTGGTGTGTTACTAATTTTGGAGTGTCATTACATATTATTCATTCAAATATTTCTTCTCCATTCTCTCTGTCTCATTCCTCTGTTATCTTAATTAGTCGTATCTTACATCTTTTTAAATTGTCCCACAGTTCTTTGATGAGTTTTGTTGTCTTGTTTTTTTTTCTCTTCTAGGTTTTGTTTTTTGTTTTTTTGTTTTTTTTGGGTTTTTTTTGGTTTTTTTTTTTCATTTCAGTTTGAGAAGTTACTATTGACATATCTGAAGCTCAGAAATTCTGTGCATAGTGTACATACCTACTCATAAATTGTTGAAAGGCATTTTTCATTTTTTGTTTTTTTAAAAATTTCTAACATTGTCTTTTGACTCTTTTGTAGAATTTTTATCTTTCTGTTTATATTAACCATCTATTCTTAGAGTTCTTAACATATTAATTCTACTTACTTAAAATTCTCCAGCATGTAACTCCAACCTCTGTGTCATATAAGAATCTGGTTCTAATATTTGCTTTGTATCTTTCCACTGTGTTTTTTCTTGCCTTTTTGTGTTCCTGGTAATTTTTTTTGTTGAAAGCTGGACATGAGCTATTGGGTACTAGTAACTGCATAAATAGGCCTCTACTGTGAGGATTTTTGTGTGTTTGATGAGGAGTTTGGCTTTTTTGATGATTGCTGTAGCTGTGTTGCAGACTATGAGTCTGGAGTTCTCTCTTGGCCAGCAAGAGAGCAGATGCAGAATTTAATGTGAGAGGCTAATATCTGAGAGGAGCCAAGAGCCCCAAACAGGGGTTTCCTTACCATATTTATTGAGCTCACAAGATATGCCCCACACAGTGGATATGAAGAAAACACAAGATATTACCCATGTGGTGAAGGTGAAAAAAACAAGGTCTTACACTGTTAACATGGAGAAAACAATCAGACAGTAGAAACAATCAGACACATTAACTTGTGTATGTCAGAAGCAAAGTGTCTGGGGGGAAAATGGAGTTTGTGATCAAAGTACAATAGTACATTGGCATCAGATGGAAAGTAATTTCCTGCAGGTGATATAAAAAGTTACTTGTGGTCCCATTACAACATCTTGCTAGCTAACCTTGGGCACTTATGTCCTGTGGTGGCAGCTTTCCATCCTAAGCCTTTTTCTAACCCACCTACATGAGTAGAACCTATTTCCCCACGTACTGTAGATGCCACAGACTTTGGGCTTCCCTGTATATTTTTTCACAGACAGTCTGAGTCTTGACGTTCTTTTACCTACATCCATATATCCACTATTAGTGTATTGAAATCTTGCAGGTGTGGAATGGAGGGGGAACATTCTAAAATCTTAAGACCAGATCTCATTTTGTGGACCTATTTTTTTGACTTCTGAACTTCACAATTGTTTCTTCTTATATAGTTTGCCTCTTTCCCCCTTCAGTAAGACAAGAAGACTATAGAACGGTAGATCTGGAGGAATACCTTTCACCCAACTTGGATAATGCTCTGGGAAAATATTTTTTCCCTGGATAGTAGGTCTTTGTTAATGGAGATGGCTCTAGACATATTCACAAAGATTACCCTCCTACTCCACCTGCCAAGGCCATGAGATCTTGCTCCGGTCTTCACTGTAAGAAACAGGTGGGAATCCTCGAGGTAAAACCCATGAAAGTTTGGGGACTGTTGGGACTGCATTCGCCAGAGATTACTCATGCTCATGCAAGACTGCATTCAGCCTGCAGCAATTAAGTAAATTACTGCATAGTGTTCTTAACTAGATTGTGGGTTTGGCAATTACTGATCCAGGTAAGCAGATCTTGGCTGTAATTCCTCTGGATTTGTTTCTCCTCTCTGGATTTCAAGGTTGTGCTTTGCCCTGCAAGCCCAGTTCTCTGACAGGGCCAAGAAAAATTAGAGACTTTTCAGTTTGTCCACATTTTTCTTGTCGCAAAGATAGGAGTGACAAATTCCAAGTCACAGAACTGAAACCAAAAGTCCTGCATTTTGAGCTATAGTGCCGAAAAGGATAAAAAGGAATTAGCATTTATCCCTTGTATATATGCAACACATGCCAGAAACTGGTTATTTTCTGACCCTCAGCTTTTGTTCACATGTAAAATAAAATATCTGGTTGCCTGGCCAAGTAATAACAGTGTTTACATCTAGTGATATTATGCAAAATAGTATGATTTGCTTGACAAATACTGCCAGAAAACTGTTGTGACTTTTTTACCCTGTCAGTAACTTCGAAGGTATGTATCAAGTCTCTTTATGGTATTGTACATTCTCTTAGGATTGGGAATAATAGATTGTCAATGCAAAAATAAACCCCACAATTTTATAGGTGTTACTGACTCATTTGAACTTTTCCTTATGTGTACTTGTATAAAATGAGCTTTGCATGTTGATTTGTTAGCAAATGTAGATCATCCCTTTGAATATTTATGTTCATTATATGGATTTATGTCATTAATTTCTATTGTTTTTGTTACTATTCCCTTTACCATTTTCTAAAATTTTAATTTTTTTAAAATTTATTTTTGAGACAGAGAGAGACAGAGCATGAGCAGGGGAGGAACAGAGAGAGAGGGAGACACAGAATCTGAAGCAGGCTCCAGGCTCTGAGCTGTCAGCACAGAGCCGGACATGGGGCTCAAACTCACAGACGGTGAGATCATGACCTGAGCTGAAGTCGGACGCTTAACTGACTGATCCACCCAGGTGCCCCATCCCTTTACCATTTTCTAATTTAGTACATAAAACTGCGAACAATTAAAGCATTTGTGTATTTGGGACACAAAGTACAATGCAATAGATAACATTTAAGAGAAGTAAGGAATAGCCTGACAAACATGGGAAAATACAGTAGCAAGTTTCTTGTGATTGTAAATGTATGTTTTCTGAGTACTATCTTCAGTGTTATGATTAACTTTGCTTTTCACATTACTGACATGAACACATTCTTCAATAGTTTTAATTTTCCTTTTTAATGGCAAAATAACCTGAAGAAAACCTGATGGATAACTAGGAATCATCAGAAATAAGTATGCTTTGCTTCAATTGGAATTAAGTAATGTCTTCATACAAACTCATATAAATATTAAAATTCCCACAGGTATGCTAAAGAGATATGTTGGAAATATTTGAACTTTTATTTCTAAGGCAGCATAGTACAATAAAAACAAGTCACATATTTAGATAGATAATAGATGTACTTCTATACATATACACTGAACAGAGGTAAGTTGGTCTTCAAGTTAAAACCTCTTTTTACCGCAGTTTAGAAGAATAATTATACTAAAATTGAAGAATAATTATACTAAAATTGCCTAAGTCTTTACCCCGGGAAATATATAAGGTGAAACACTAAGAAGTAACCTTTTTTTAGTAAATACCTGTGTATTTAGTCATATGCGTTAATAAAAATTAGTATTACCACACATTTTGGTGGCAGGCAACAAATGTACTCTTTGGTTCAGTAATGATTTTGCAGGTAAAAATAGAGATTTTTCAATATTGTTCTTAGCTACTTTTTAGTCATTTATTGGTTACAAAATTTGATTTTCCAAAACCTTGACCTTGTTGGTAATAGATACTGAGGAGATTTGAGGTCATGTAGTTAGTTTTGAACGTATTACACACCCATCTGTTTCTCCATCTGGCGGCAGACACAGAAGTGTTATGTACATTCTTCTCACCAATACCCCAATTGTTAGCTTCCTGCTGATAGCCTTAGTGTAAGCTTCATTGGGTAATTATTTCAGGCAGAAAACAACCAACCCACATGTTCAAGAATAATCACTAGTTCAATTAACTAACCAGAAGCAGCTGATATTTTAGTGTCCACGAGTAGAAATGATTTCAATTTCATCAGCCCTTCCATGAAAATATTTAGATAGCAGATGTGCTATTTAGTACCTTCAGAGTGTAGAAAATAAAAATAAACATGACATACATAACAAAATAAGTTGATAGTAAATGACAAGTAGTTCTTTAAAACCTATTATTTCTCTTTAGGTTTTTAGTTTTAAAGTAATGTAAATGCACACACACACAAAAATACTATTACGATATGTTCATCAACAAGATTTTTTAAGTCTGCATTAAAAAAAACTTGATGTCACTGATCAGGTTAGTATCAACATATATAATCTACTTTGATAATGTCCATTATAATATTAGAAATCTAAAACATCTTGTGTATTTATATTATTGGATTTAAATATAAAATTATTTTTACAAACATGGTCTAATTAATATACATATTTAAGTACTTAATTCTTTTTTTGTTTTTTAGAGAGAGAGAGTATGGGGGAAGGGATGGAGGAGAGGAGGAGGGGGAGGGGGAGAGAGAGAGAGAGAGAGAGAGAGAGAAAGAGAGAGAAAGAGAAAGGATATATCTCAAGCAGCCTCCAAGCTCAGTGTAGAGCCTGATGCAGGGCTCAGTCTCAGGACCGTTGTATCACCACCTGTGCCAAAATCAAGAGTTGGGCCCTTAACCAGCTGAGCCACCCAGCACCCTGAGTATTTATTTCCTAATGTATTTTATGAAATACGGTTTATTTTGAAAATCCTAATCGTTTTTTCATTAAAATATGTATTTCTAAATAGAGAATCAATGCTGTTAATGTGCTGAACTTTTTGTTTTATAGAGTACGTGTCCTTTTCCCTAATAACCTTCTCAGGAGTTCACATAGTGAGCATAATATGTTTAAGTTTTTATTTAAATTCCAGTTAACATACAGTGTAATAGTTTCAGGTGTACACTATAGTGATTCAGCACTTCCGTAGCTTACCCAGTGCTCAGCACAAGTGCAACCTTAATCCCCTCCCCCGGTTTCCCCCATCCTCCCACCCACCTCCCCTCTGGTAACCATCAGTTCTCTGTAGTTAAGCGTCTCTTTCTTGATTTGCCTCTCTTTTCCCCTCACATTCATTTGTTTCTTAAATGTCACATGAGTGAAGTTATGTGGTATTTGTCTTGCTCTGACTGACTTACTTTGCCTAGCATGATACTCTCTGCTCCATCCATGTCATCGCGAATGGAAAGATTTCCTTCTTTTTTATGGATGCGTAATATCCCACTATATATATATATATATATATATATATATATATATATGCCACTTCTTTATCCTTTCATCAGTTGGCGAACACTTGGGATGTTTCCATAATTTGGCTCTTGTAGATAATACGGAGAAAACATCATCGGGGTGCATGTATCCCTTTGAATTAGTATTTTTGTATTCTTTGGATAAATACGTAGTAATGCAATTACTGGATCCTAGGGTGGTTCTGTTTTTCACTTTTTGAGAACCCTCCATAGTATGTCTATTTTTGAAGCTATATCAATTAGTTTAAAGTGTTTACAAAAAAACAATTATAGTGAATGAGTGGCGTTATAATGAAGTACTGAAAGTTGGAGCATCTTAATGCCTCCTAAAATATTAATTTATCATTACACATACACAAAGACACACTATTGCAAATGCATACTTTCTATTACCCATTACATTCCCCACCGGCAATTACGTAAAATAATTAATAATTAATATTTAATTTACACAAACCATATTATACAAAGAAACTGGTAGCTGGTGTAATATTATAGTAAGGTTGTATTGTAGCTTTCCATGTAAGATGAGAAAGCCAAGTCTATAGTTGACAATGTACAACAAGAGTACCTTGAACTCCAAATGCTCATCAGTATGTGTTCAGAATAAATTAGGGAAATTAAGAAAATTAACAAGCAAAATTAATTCCAAGTAATCGTTACAATAATGTAATGATAAATTTTAGGTGATAAAAGTAATATATACGTATAATAAAAAACATGGACAGCCATGAAAATACAAAGAAAAAATAAGTCATTATCTCAAAATACTATATATCTTCTATCTGTAATATAAATATCAATTGTCTGTTTTAATCTTTTGACCCCTTATTTCATTTAATCTTAATTTTGAGTATTTTCATCTTAATGAATCTCACAAACAATTTTCAGAAACTACTTATAATCTCAGTATTATTTTATCTCAATTATTTTTAAATGTGTTTTAAATACATAACTTATGACTATTATCTTACTAATATAAATAGTACTAAATGCACTTTCTGAATATCCTTTATAAATTGCTTGGGACAGATGTAAATGTAAGTTTACCTGTTCAAATGGTCTCTAATTTTTCATATAGTTCTTGTTGCCCCACTGCCAAGTATGTGTGAAAAATTACTGTGACCGTCAACACCATTTTCATTGCTGTATCCATATGTCTTTTTCACAAAATACTCTCTGGATTGTTTTTTGGATTTATATGGCAATGTAAACATTTTTAAGTCTCTTGGAGCACCTGTGTGGTGGCTCAGTTGGTTAAACATTCAACTCTTGGATTTGGTTTAGGTCATGATCTCAGCATCCTGAGATTGAGCCTCATGTTTGGCCCCCACTCTGGGCATGGAGTCTGCTTAACATTGTCTCCCTCTCTTTTCCTCTGTCCCTGCCCCACTCGTGCCCTCACTCTATAAATAAATAAATAAATAAATAAATAAATAAATAAATAAATAACTTTCTGAAAATAGTGAGACAGTGGAACTAATAAATGAATGTATTATATATTGTGAGATATGCAGTACAAAGAAATTCAATTCTTCATGAAGGAGACAGGTGATCTCCACTAGTATTCCATCCAAAGATGTGTAAGTTTCACAACCACTACACAGAAACAGAGAATGAGTAAGAGAAGGATGCTACCTCTCCTATGGAAGAAATCTGATTTATACAATCCTTTTGGTAACTGGAGGTTGAAACAGTTCTCTTGCCTAGTGACAGACTGTAAAGAGGATTCAACTCCTGTGCCGTCAGACAAAATATACAACCAAGTGTGATCATGAGCCACGTTTGCTGCCAGTCATCAGGTGGGAACTGGTTTTGCCCTCTAAGTGAAAAATAATGACAAAAAAGTGAATAGTACATGTTCATTGACTTACAAAATTGTGCTAAAGCTTTTTAAAATAGAAATAAATAAATACATAAAATAGAAATAATGAAAATGGTTTAAACTTTTCCTCGGAATTTAGGAAAAAATATTTAAAACATCTTACAGATAACTGAAATATAATTATGCATAAGATTAAAAAGAATAAATCCAGTGTTAAGTATCTTTGCCTAAAATGTTTTAAAAATTAAAAAAAAAATTCTAAGTGAAATTAACAATCGCCAATCTTAAACCACCAAGAATTAAAGAAAACAGAAGACAACAATTTGAATGAGGCTTTACAATAATGAGAAAGGATATAAATCTGCAAACATAGATATGTAAAGAGATTAAGAAAATATATGCATGGCACTTTGTTAATTACTCTGATCATGTAGAAAAAGCAAATGTTTCTAGGAAAATAACAATTTATAAATTTGACTCATTTTAAATGGAAAAATCTGAATAGACGAAATATTAATATAGTATTTTGTTTATAGTTTTAAAAGTTAATTTTGTGTTTGTGGACTTAATTAAAGCCGAAATGAAATCCCCATTCTATGACCTGCTCTGTGTAAAGCTTTGATCAAGTAAATTTGGTTCTCTGACCCTCAGTTTTCTCATCTATGAAGTGGGGACCATAATGCCTATTTTATAAAATTGTTCTGAAAAACAAGTGAGGTGAATATCTAGCAAGCATGCTGCCTTATAAAGTGACACAATGTTGTGGTGTGATACATCTATGGGACTGTTTCACAGAATGGTTGGATACTTTGGTGATGAGTACAATGAACATTCAAAAGATATTGAGCATTTTTTCATGTGCTTATTGACAATTTCTAATCTTCTTTGGAGAAATGTCTATTTATATCCTTTGCCCGTTTTTTTTTAATTGGGCTGTATTCTTTTATTGA
The DNA here is from genome assembly GCF_023721935.1 of Panthera uncia. Taxonomy (NCBI): domain Eukaryota; kingdom Metazoa; phylum Chordata; class Mammalia; order Carnivora; family Felidae; genus Panthera; species Panthera uncia. Next base: position 19,924 of record NW_026059464.1, read on the forward strand.
CTTATCATTGTTATTCATATATTCTAGAAAGAAATTCCTTATTAGGTATATGATTTTCAAATAATTTATCCCATTTAAAATTTTTTTTTAACGTTTTATTTATTTTTGAGACAGAGAGAGACAGAGCATGAACAGGGGAGGGGCAGAGAGAGAGGGAGACACAGAATCGGAAGCAGGCTCCAGGGTCTGAGCCAACAGCCCAGAGCCCCACGCGGGGCTCGAACTCACGGACAGCGAGATCGTGACCTGAGCTGAAGTCGGACGCTTAACCGACTGAGCCACCCAGGCGCCCCTAATTTATCCCATTTTAAATATTGTCTTTTTGCTTTCTTGATTATGTGCTTTGAAGAACAAAGGTTTAACACTGATAAATTCCAACGTTTTTTGTATCATACTTAAGTATTCTATACCAAACCCCAGGTCACAACGTTTACCTGCATGTTTTCCACCAAGAATATTACGGTTTAAGTCCTGTATTTAGGTTTAATCCATTTAGAGTTAATTTTTATATGTGGCGTAAGGTGAAAGAGCAACTTCATTCTTTTGTATGTGGCCCTTCAGTTTTCTAGGACCATTTGTTGAAATGGCTATTCTTTCCCCATTGGATAGTCTTGGCCCTGATATTAAAATTCAACTGATCATAGATGCCGGTTGTACTTCTGGATTCTCAGGTGTATTCCATTAATTAATATGTCTATCCTTATGCCTGTACCACACTGTCTTGTTTCCTATTTTGCAGTAAGTTTCAAAATTGGGACATCGTAAATCCTTCTATTTTGTTACTCTTTAGGATATTTTTGGCTCCTGGCACCCACCCAATTCCATGTGAATTTTAGATTCAGTTTTTCAATTTCTACAGTCAGCTGAGGATCTGACAGGGATAGAATCTGGAGATAAGTTTGGCCAGCAGTGCTATTAAAAGATTTTAAATTATCCAGTGCATAAATATGTGATTTAAAAAAAAAATTATTTAGATCTTTAATTTCTTCAACAGTGTTTTGTAGTTTTTAGAGTTTAGGTTATAAACTTCTTTTGTAAAATTCATCCCTAAGAACTTTGTTCTTTTTTCATGCTACTCTACATGGATTTTTTTCAAATTTTATTTTTGGATTATTCATTAAAAGAATGTAGAAATACAATTAAGTTTTAGGTATTGATCTTTTATTTTGCATCCTCAATGACCTCTTTCATCAGTTCTATGTTTTTAGTCAGGTATTTAAGATTTTTATGTATAGATCATGTCACCCACAAATAGAAATAGTTTTAAATTTAGCTTTCCAGCCTAGATCCCTTTTATTTATTTGTCTTTCCTAATTGCCATGGATAGAACTTCCAGTATGATGCTTACTCGAATAGTAAGAGCAGAGATTCTTTTCTTATTCTCAGTTTTAGAGGTAAAGCATCTAGTCTTTAACTATTTCCTATGATGTTAGCTGTGAATCTTTTGTAAATGCTTTTATCAGGTAGAGGAAGTTTCTTTCTAAAAACGGTTTGATTTTACCAAATACTTTTTCTGTAGTTCTTGAAATGATTATATGATTTTTTTTTTTATTCTCTTGAAATGATGTATTGTGTTAACAGATTTTGGGGATTTTGACAAACTGCATTCTTTGAAAGTCCCACTTGGTCATGGTGTAGAATTATTTTTATATATTGTCAGATTTATTTTGCTCATGTTTCATTGAGGTCTTTTGCAACTATATTTATGAGTCTACAGTTTTCTTGTGATTTTAACCAAAGGTTTAGGGAAAAGATAGATTTACATAACAGTGGTAAAATCATCAAAATTTTAAAAAAGAGAAAGAGACAGTAGTCCCCATGCCAGAGTGCAAGCATTATACGCACCTTGTCTACTGATACAGTAATTGATTTTTTTTAGTTTTGTCTCCCAAAGAACCATTTGAATCACAAAGTGAAGGACAGATAATTGTTTTTGAGTTAGTTCTATTCTTAAAATTGTCATGTGATATTCTTCCTTGCAGACCCACAGTGACTGAATGTAAGATTCACTCTGCTGGATTTCCATAAATGTTTACTGTAGAATAATATAGCCTAGAACTGTTTGTATTTCCCACTTATTCTGACTTTAATAAGGACTACACTTTGTTTATTTAAATAAAAAAATTATTTCTACAAAATTCTAAATATTAACTTTTTAGGCAGCATAAATGAGTTTAATGACATAAATAGTAAAAAGAAATAGAGGCTTGAGAGAAATAGCACAAAACAAGTATTAGCATTAAAATGATATCTGTCTATACTAAACTATAAAGTCTTTTGTCGCGAATCTATCTTTGTGGATCCCTGGAGAGTCCTCTGACTAGGCTGTGTCGTCCTGACCCCTGCTGTATACAATTTAATTAAAACATTGCTAACATGATGCAATTGAAATTTGCCCTCCAGTCATAATAATGTAGGAAATTTTTCCCACATGTAGCAAAGCCTCAAAACTAATAAAGATATTTGGAAAAATATATATAATAGAATTTCATGTGGAATTATGTGAAATGGTAACAAAAAAATCCTGATGCTAAATAAGAAAAGCCAAAATAAGAAAAATATGAATATTAATCATCAATAAAGACAACAGGGGGTAAACTAAGAAATATTAAAAAAAAAAAAGCAACTCCAAACACATTGTAATATATTGGTGTTAAAAAGTAAACAAGGGGCACCTGGGTGGGTCAGTCGGGTAAGCGTCTGGCTTCGGCTCAGGTCGTGATCTCACGGTTTGTGGGTTCAAGCCCCATGTCCGGCTCTGTGCTGACAGAGCCTGGAGCCTGCTTTGGATTCTGTGTCTTCCTCTTTCTCTGCTCCTCCCCTGTTCGCGCTCTGTCTCTCAAAAAATAAATAAAAACATTAAAAAAAAAGTAAACAAGGATCCAAAATTCTGTATTGTTGTGAGATTTTTAAAAAATGCAAACCTGAACTGAAATAAATAGCAATCAGGGAAACAAAACATGGGACATGTATTTTAAAGGTATTTCCATAACAATAACAAAGATTAATTGATTGCTTATGAGATGTTAGATATATATAGTCAATTGTTCTTTATCATTATTTTGTAAAATTATCCCAGCAACTCAGTGAAGTATATAGTGTTGTCCCTATTTTATCAACAAGGGAAGTTACCAGGGCTTACTAAGAATCACTAAGTTCACATACAGTAAACAGAAACCCCACAATTCAGTTACAGACCTGACTCCAATGCCTTCACTCTTAAATACCACAGAAAATGCCTCCTATTACAAGGCACTATACTGGTCACCATATTTTTTAGGAAGGGAGATTTCAGATTTTAGGAAATAGATACAGGGAAGCACAAATCTATTGTCTGAATCTTTTGCAATACTTTTTTAAAAAATATTTAAGTGCACGTGAGTGGAGGAGAGGCAGAGAGAGAGAGAGCACAAGAGAGAATCCCAAGCAGGCTCTGCACCGATGCTGGACTCAATCTCAGGAACTGTGAGATCATGGCCTGAGCAGAAATTAAGAGTCACAGGCTTAACTGACTGAGGCACACAGGTGCCCCTGTTTTGTAATAATTAGTTCTTACAGTGTATTTATCAATCATCTTTTTTAAAAAAGTGCTTATTTTGAGAGAAAGCACAAGCAGGCGAGTGGGGGGAGCAGACAGAGAATCTGAAGCAGGCTTTAGGATTTGAGCTGTGAGCACAGAGCCTGACAATGGGCTTGAACTCACCAACTGTGAGATCATGACCTGAGCCAAAGTCAGGCACTTAACCAGCTGAGCCACCAGGGTGCCCCTATTGATGACTTTCAGAAAAAGTAAGTTATCAGAAAAGGAAGGAAATTAGTACAGGAAACCGTGACCAACTCAAAATTTTAAGGCTCTGGAAAAATTCAGAAAAGGAGCAAGTATCAAAGCATAATCAACGATGGCCATAATACAGGATGCATATCCTAATGATATTTTCAAAGTAAACCACAACAAGTTCAGAGACTTTCAGTAGTTCAACACAAATAATTTTTAACCTATACATCAAAAAATACACAATACACAGAGAAATGAGCAAACAACACATTGCTTTCCATCTTTAATAAGACTGATTGGTGGAAGAGAAAGATGAGGGCAGACTTGTGTAGGATGCAGTGGAAACACAAGATAAAATATAAAAGAATACCCATATGCTGTAAATGAGTGCAGATTCCCTCATAAATGAGAATATCAAAGGATAGTAAAGGAACTTGCAAGTTTTGTTGAGCTCTATTGGGGGTGCTGATGAATACTGGAGAACAGAACTAGCTACAATGGATTCTATATAAACAAATATAGGTCAGCGTTCTAAAAATTAGAAGAAATTAATGTGAAACATATATTCAGGTGCTTGCTAATTATGCTAGATAAAGATTCCAAGATATGATTTCAAATACAGTATACAAAATATATGTTTCATAAGTCATCTTTGATGATAACTGTTATATTGTAACTGACTTAAGCACAGGAAGGCATTCAGGTTATATTCCCAATTTATTTTCTGTTGTGAGGTTACCTACCATTCCTCATGCGTAAGCCTTCAAGAATCCATTATTCTTCATAAATGCAGTCCCGTACATCATCAGTCCCTTTTCAGAACCCACAGGCCAAATCTCCTTTGCTGAAGACTTGTTCTCCCCGAGAATTCTGCTACCTCTGCAGCTTTCTTAAATGAAGACCACTCATTCCATCATATTCCATATTCCGTAGCAGTTGCTTTCTCCTAAATCCTCACAGCCACTTTCAAAAGATTTCTCACCCATTTTCATAATCTGTTAACTAAAAGTCCACTAAACATCTGTGAATCTGACACCTTTGAGCTCCATCCCGATTTTAGCTTTTAAACTGAGGAACTTCAATATTCATATAGGTGGTCCTTAACATTACAATTTCCTGAACTGATCGTCTCTAGTAGCTTTGATATCTACTTCATTTCAACCATCTACCCTTTGTCCACATTTGCATGGTTAAAATCCGGCACTAAAAATGTCTAATAACGTATGGTAACATCCTATTCTTCCAAATATATCATGTCTTTACCCACATGACTTACTCTATCCAAACTCATGTCAATTTACATTTGGCTATAAATTCTCATCCTTGTTTATCAACCCTTCCATACTTCATGTTTCCCTTATTATTTAACACATTCTGGGATGCACTGTTTTAATAACCCCCTTGTCTTCATGAATTTAAATGGAGATTTTAATGTATTTAGTAATATTATGCATACATATTTAGGAATGCCTAGAGAAGTTTGACCAATAACTTCCTCCTTACAGGGTTTGCATTTGGGAAATAAATAACATTTCATTATTACTAATGTGAGTCCTAGGTACCCTAACAGAAATTGTGATGATTAAACTAAGTAAGGAAATCAATTTAATACATAAGACATAAATGGGATGTCCTTCTCTAAATATAGATGCTAGCATCTTATCACCTTCTGCTCTGTTCAAGAATCTATTATAATTACCATTGTTTTCAAGCATGATTAAGAAAAGACAGAGAGACACAGGACTAAGTCTTGTCTAAGAAGCAGACACTAGGTCAGTTTACTCAAGAACTTAATGAAAGAGGAAAGAAAGGGAGAATTCACCATGCGCTTCTGTCTTTTAACAGCTGTCCCTCCTACTAGCAAAATCAATGTAATTGTTTCAAATCAAATTAGGTATTCGTTTGTCTTGGGTATTGGGAAAGATAGCTAGAAAATGGGGGGTTCAGAAAAAGAGCAAAAGAAATTTAATGGAGATGAAAAGAAATTTCTCATTCTTCCATGTACTGAAAATCACCCTGACTCATTTTTTTATCCTAGTTTCTGTGTAAACATCACACATGAATAGATACAACCAAAGACCTTCTCCCGTGTTTCACCCAGCTGCTGAAATACTTGAACCAAGACTGGTTTGATTGATTTGAATACACTCAGTGCCTATCCAAAACCCTTGAGGCCAGTGTTTGTTGGTACTGAGAATAGGTTGGATTTTTAGAAGTGTAACGTGATATGTTATTATTATTAGTCTGATTTTACATGGTAATACAAAGTATAGTTGGTGCAAAGCAAAGAACACAAGTTTTTCAACTGTATTTTTTGATCATTCATTTTACATGAAATCCATAGGTAGCTATGGGTTAACTGGGGGTGATTCTGCATGTTTTGTTTTCTGTTTTGTTTTACTTGAGGATCTAGGCTGAAAGAATGTCCCCTATCTTTTTTTTTTCCTTCCATTTCTTTCTTTTTTCTTTCTTTCTTTCTTTCATTTTTTTTTTTTTTTTTCTTTTTTTTTTGAGACTGGGCACTATCTAATCCATACTGTTGTCTTGCTTAAAATGGAAGTGCAGGGGAAAGAGTAAAAGGGAAAGTGGAAAGCAAACTTGTATTTGAATGTAAAGTTTCTATTCCGAGATGGATTTAGCTTACCTGCTCACATCCTATTAGCTGAACAAGTGATGTGGCCAGGCCCTACATCAAGGGGACACTGTAGAATAAGCATTTGCAAATGATAATGCAGATTACTACATTTTCTATATTATGAAGTGTTTCCTTTAGGGAGAGGGCAGAACTATGTAAACAGATTCATAATATGTCTTATACAATAGAAATCTTCATCTTATGAAACATAAGAAGGAACATAAATAAAGATGACATTAGGTCCGTTAAGGTCAGGTTTTCTGCCAGAAGTATGTCAAATATTTGAACTGAGACTGATATTTAAACTTTTGGTATTCTGAGAATTTTGGATTTCACAATTTCAGATATGGAATTGTGGAATATTTTAACATGCTAAAGGCATAGAAAACTATTGAGTAACTTTGTCCATTCTTTTACATTCAACCTTGCTATAGCCTTGTATGTAAAGTGTCTTTCTTATAGAAAAGTGATGCTTTCATTTAAAATTCAATCTGATTGTCTTTGTCTTTGTAATGGAGAATTTTAATCCATCATATGTAATATAATTACAGATATGTTGGTTCAATTAACTAGCTTACTATTTGCTTTCTGTAACTAGTCACACTTGTTATATTGTCCTTCTCTCCGCACTTGTTTTCAACAGGTGTGCCTTTTAGGAGAATGGGGTATTTAGTTTGCTGGTTATTTGTCTTCCTTTTTGAACTTGAAGATAAATGTATTTCATCAGTCCTGGAAAATTTTCACCATTCTCTTCAAATATGGCTTCTGCCCCATTCTTTCCTTTCCTTTCTTGAATCTCAGATCCTTTTACTATGATGTGTATATTTTGTTTGTGTGTTCATGAGATCTTCCTTTCTGGATTATCCTCGATTTTCTGTTTCTGTACTTCTACCTGGACATTTTCTTCAGCCCTGTCTTCCCTATTACTAATTTCCTTTCAGTAACATATATTAATGATCTTATTTCTTTTTAAAATTTAAAATTATTTTTATTTGAGAGAGATAGTGCGTGCACTAGCAGGGGAGAGAGGCAGAGGAGAGAGAGAGAGAGAGAGACAGAGAGAGAGAGATTGATTGAGAGAATGAATCCTAATAAGCAGCCTCCATGCTCAGCACAAAGTCTGATGCCGGACTCAAGGCCATGATCCTGGGATCATGACCTAAGTGGAAATCAAGAGTCACATGCTCAACTGACTGAGCTACCCAAGAGCACCAATAATCCTATTTCTTAATGAATTTTTTTCTCCAAGTGAAGTAAGGCAGTCTGCATAAACATGTGATATTATGTAAATATAATGCGTGTGCTAATACTACATGACATTTTTTTCATTTTGTAGCCAACATTTAGTTTTATGTGTATTATGTGTGTTTTCTCTGCCTTCTGTCCGGGACCCAGTAATGCATCTTCATCCCAGTTTACTGGTTCCCATATTCATTTAGTGTCCAGTGCTTTTCTTAAAGGAAATTTCTGCCTCTCCTCCCATGCCTACTCACCTACTTCCACACAAGTTTGGGGTACCAGCTACTACATGCCTGGAAAGTGGTGGAGGCAGGCAGCTAGCTGCACCACTGCCTCCTGCACCACCATCACCGTGCTGTGGGATGCCAGGGCCCTTTTATAGCTGGCCTCCTGTGCAGACCCCATGTAAGACAGCAATATCTGGGAATTCTCTGAGGACAGGATGTTGCCTAACTTATAATGTAGCAGCAGTGATTTATTTCATAGGGTTTTCTCAGATTCAATAAGCCAATGTTTGTAAAAGCACCAGAACAGTGCCTAGACCACAGGAAGCACTCCTTAAATGTTATTTGTTGGAGCTACTTTTCATAGTTAATAATTATTAGGCAGGAATTTTTGCAAGATCATTCATGAGTTCAATGCTCAACACCTAATGTAAAGTTAAAAATAGTAACTGCTAAGAAAATATTAACTGCTATGTTGTTATGCTATGTAAATTACTATATATAAAAATTAATCTGTAATAAATGTGAATACTTTAGAGTCAGATAGACATTAGTTTGCTCTGGCCAGAAACACTTTCATGAATTAATTTGTATAGTTTAATTTTTAATATTACATACAAATACCATCTTAATAAATGCCTTCTTAATAAGATCACCTTAAATATCACATGTAAAACCTATAATACAGTGCAGGTATAGACTAAGTATTCAGTGGCTATTTCCTTTCCTAGCGTGATACTAGTTCTGCAACTTTATTCTTCTAAAACATAAACTGCCACAGTGTGTGTGTGTGTGTGTGTGTGTGTGTGCGTGCGTGCGCGCGCGCGCGCGCGCAAAGATGTTCATTGATAGAAACGTATGGTAGACAGTGATTGATGGAGAAATAGTGTGATTCTAAATCTGATAGAGTAGTGCTTATCAAAGGCCACTTTGTTGATATAAAATACATATTTGGGCTTCTACCTTCTCTGTTTACTTCTTGCCTCTTTGAAATCTGTCTTTTAAGATCATTAAACATATAAGGCATATTCAGTGGAGTAGTTTGTTTTCTTCAGGAACAGTTTAAATATTATTTGATCTTCTTAAATTTTAAAATTCTGAATAGAGACATTCTAATAGCCACATTTTTCATCATTATTTCCAAAGCATACTGTGCTATGTGATACCACTCCCCGAAACCCATCTGTTGTAAAATATTGTTCCCTCAACCTCTTGTTTCTAAGCACTCATGAAAAGAGATAACTACATCTTCTTCTGATACAGGTAGTTAGATGAAAAAGTAGATCAGTTGTGAAAGAGACATGAAATATCTCTGGTGAGTCAACAAAATACATGCTGTTGATTCAACATGCATAAAATCATGATCTGTCTTCTTCCATAAATTTTCTTTGCAGTCCCACTACTAGTATGAGGTAGGCTAGCCCCCCCTTTTTTTTTGTATTGTCTTTGGTTCATGTTATTTGTAATTGCATTAAAGTAATGTACTGCCTAAGGATGTATTGTATTAATGTATTGTGTCACTTGTAAATTTTCCAAACTTAAAATGGTGATGCTTAAAATTGTCATGGAAAATGATGCATGTTTTTTCAATAAGAAAAATACGGAGACTTTGTTTTAGTCACACTCAATATTCATAGGACATACTTCTTCACTTCGATTATGAATCAAAACAAAATACCAAGTATAACTATCACTATTAGTTTTGATCAAGTAACTGATTATTTGACAGGACAGCTATATGAATTATACTTTGGAGTAATGAATATTCAATACATTTTTAGCTTGGTTTTAATTTTGCTTTCAAATCAGTAAATGTTTTCTGATACGTCCAATGGAAATTATATTATACAAACTGGTTTCATTTTATTCTTATAATGGAATTACTATTATCGTATTTGTATTTATTATCACAGCAGGTATTTAAAAGCCTATTTGATCGATTAAAATTTTGAAAGGTCAAAATGATTTAAGAAGGGTGTGTGTGTGTAATACAGATATATAAATACAGTAAAAACTAATATTCAAAGCACAGAACTTAATCAGCAAAATTATTTAATACATGAATTGTGCTTGAGCACAGCATTTATTTTTTAAAATATTCATCATGATTAAAGCAATTGATAATTGCAAATATGTTAAAGAGTTAATGTCTGTCTGCATAGACTGGGGATAATTACCACAAAGTCAGGGAAAACAGAAACATTTCATTTAAGAAAGCCTTCTCAGAAAATGAGTATAAAATAAATAGAGTTAATATTTTTGTTCTGTTTTTCCCCTACTTCAAACTCTGGCATGTATATCTAATTATGATATATGAATACCACAGGTAAAAAACCACACATGTAAAGTTGAGGTTTATTTTAAAATGTAGTGTGTTAAAAAATGATTTGTGGCAGCTAATGGTATTTATACTAGTAAATACTGTGAATAAGGGTGGGAGAGATGGAGTGTATACATAGTCTCACTAAGATGTGCTCATGCACATTTAAAAGAATTCCAGTGTACTTATCAAGTATTTGAGCCATGATAAGGGATAAAGATGTTGAATTAACTCCCAGAAGTCACCAGAGTCCATTTTGGTTTATACCTGGAGGGTCGTTTGCTCACATTCAGTTGATATATTACATTGCACTATGTCTACCTTTCTTGCTAGCCTGATAATTATGCTCAGATGACAAGCTGAATTCATAAGGATTATATAGTTGTTATAGAAAAAAAATGGCTGTTTTCTTATTAAAAAAAAATAAAGTATTATTTAGACACACTGGAAGTTACATGTGTAAACAGCAGAGTGGAATTTAAGTCATTCCAAGCAAAGTTTTAAAGTGAGTGAATTTTTCATTTGGGGATTAATTTACTTGCCAAACATTGCATGCTGATACACTGGCATATTCTGATGCAGTAATCTATTCATTGAATTATTACCACCGTGCTTCAAAGATAGAAAGGTATGATCCTTCTTAAATATACTCAGAATGAAGTGAGTTTACAAAGCATAGTTCCTGGAAAGGGTCTGTCTTAATTTTTCATGGAGCAGAAGGTCATTTTCCACTCTCCTGTTTCTGAAATCATGTAAATTTCTGTCAGTTACTATGTGTACAAAAAATATATTACATTTTGGCATTATAGGAAATGAGTATCTTTTTCAAACATTGTAAGGTAAATATTACAAACTGGCAGTGTTTAAGCAGTCCCAGACAATACATATATGAAGAAATACTCTGATTCTGAAACTACAAGGTAAACCAGAAAATTTTTCAAGTTTTTATTTAAGTTCCATTTAACATACACTGCCATATTAGTGGCAGTTATAGAGTTCAGTGATTCATCACTCATATACAGTACCCAGTGCTCATCACAAGTGCCCTCCTTAATATCCATTTGGTATTGAACCCATCCCCCCATCCATTTCCCCTCTGGAAACCCTCGGTTTGATTTTTATAGTTAAGAGTGGCAAACCAGAAGCAGAACATTTCTTTTTGAGGAAAGATATTGAGGATCCTAGTTGAACTTCTTTGTCAGGCCAACAAAACAAAACAACAAGGACCAAGAAAACAAAACCTAAAATGGTCTAAAATTAATTAACTTTTAATATACGATAGAATGATTAACGGTTGGCTTTGTGAAGCAAAGCTTTCTCTAATCATGATTTAACTGCTTCTAGGACTTAAGATAGTCCCCGTGTGTAAATAATTCACTTATGGTTATGGCACTCATTGTTCAGCAGCTACGGAGTTATGCTCTAAGATGACCATACACTCACCAATTATTTTTAAATGTTAGCAGTTAGACTGTTGTTAACACATCTTATTTTCTTACATAAAAGGACAAAAGAGGGGGAGAGTGATTCTGTACCTATGAGAAATCATTACATCAGTTTAGAATTATCCAGCCCATTTCTTGCACATTAGTAAAGTTAAAACACCATTATGTCAACCCTTTTTCTACATGTGCCCTGAATACTTTTCTTTCTTTCTTGAGTGAAGTTATTAGTTTAATTTTTAACTTTATTGAGTCATTTTCCTAGCGATGTCTCAGGTATGTGAGCCAGTATGATTCTCAATGGGGGGCTAAATCACAGAGGTTATTGCTTTGAAGACTATCATGACCAGTAAAGGCAGTTTTAGCTTCAAGTACATTTTTACAGGTCATTGGTTCCCACCTAAAGTAATCTCTCTGAAGTTCAGCTCTGGGCAGGAGAAGGAGGGAGATACAAGAGTATCTCCTTCCATTTATAATCAGGCCTTAATTGATCTCAGCAGATTTCCTAATTGCAGAGGTTACCTCAAGTAGGTCATCTGTTTCCTCATCTGTAGAATCTTGCTGTCATCATCAGCACTTTAGGTGTTACACTGAGACAGCAAAAATCCCTTTCTTTATGGATAATAGGAGGAAGAATTATTATAGCTTGTGCCTAAAATAATGCATTCGGCTTCGAGTGCAAAGCCACAAAGAAAGATATCAGTTTTAAGGATGGAATGCAAGTGAACATAAGGAAAACCCAGTGCTGACCCTGCCAGCCCATAGCCTGCTTGGGATTCTCTCTCCTTTTCTCCTCTGCCCCTCCCCCACTCATATTCTCTCTCTCTCTCTCTCTCTCTCTCTCTCTCTCTCTCTCTCACACACACACACACACACACACACACACAAACATTTAAAAAAATAGATTTACCATAAATGTACATACATTTTAGGTTATTTAAGTGGGATGGTGAGGAATCCAATAAAACCAATGGCTAAGTATTATTTTGGGTAAAGTTTCTCTATATTTTTTCTATTTTTCTCTAACAAATAGTTGTTTTATGATAATTATATTCCATCAAAAATAATGTAAAACATGATTCCCTTATCCCAACTAGACTATTAACTACTAATAATTATCATTTTTATTTACCTATAACTAATGTTTTCAGCAGCTTTCAAATACCTGGAAAGAATCCTACCCTTTCACATTTTACTAATGTAGTTATACACAGGATTATTTCTAAGCTAAAGAATTAGTTCACATTTAAAGTATGACATTGTATTTATTAGCAAATTATTTCTATATTCTACTTGCTTTTATTTTTTAATTCATTAAGTGTTTATTTATTTTTGAGAGAGAAAGAGAGAGAGTGTGCAAGTGGGAGAGGAGCAGAGGGAGAGAGGAAGACACAGAATCTGAAGCAGGCTCCAGGCTCTGAGCTGTCAGCACAGAGCCTGACATGGGGCTCAAACCTGTGGTTCATCCGTGAGATCATGACCTGAGCCGAAATCACATGCTTAACCGACTGAGCCACCCAGGTGCCCTTCTATTTGGTATTAGAAATTAATTCTAGTCCAAAATGAAATTGGGCTTTGTTTTTCTACATTTCAGTCATTTTCTTGATCATTTAATGTAAGCACTTCAGATTGTTGTTCCACGACACCTACTGAAGCCCTAACAGTGAGGTCAAAGTTTTGTTGTGCAAGCACAAAAAATTTTTACTTAGACTCCACCAGTAATTGTATACTGAGCTGTGCTAACAATGATATTTAATCAGGAAATAATTAGCTACCACAGTTATGTAATGGTGTCCAAATTGCTTAAATATATTTTATATATTTTTCTTACTCATAATCACATATGAGAATAAATTGTCTGTAGAATGAAATCTACTCCCAATTAAGAATTAGTGTATTAGGTCAACACTACTCTGTTGAATATATAGATGGAAGAAATACTGCCTATCCCATGACACGACTACTAGAGATGCCAAAGTTATGCTAGTGTCTGTCCACACATGTCCACATGTGTCCACAAGTTCTAGAAGCATCAGATTGTTTAATAAAAATTGAGATGTTAATTGGGTAGCACTGCCCTTTAAAAATGTTTATAGCCAGTTGATATATAAATGTATCATTCTGCACTATTTCACCTGAAGAAATGGAAACTCCTACTTAAGCTAGCTTAAGCAAAAACAAAACAAAAAGAAACAAAACAAAAAACCTTGTGTTTATGTTAATATCAGTGATGGTTCCTCCAGGGTACCAAGCAATGCTATCTTTCTCATTATTATTTCACTATTTCACCATTATTAAGGGTATCCCCATTAAGCCCCAAAATTATTGCTTTCTTTATAGACTTTATTCTCAACTGGACCAGTTGTGTACAGAAATCACCCCTTCAAAAAATCTATTTCTTTGCCCTAAGTTTAAGATGAGCCAGCTTTTCAGAGCGTACTTTCTTCTAAGGCATTACTGTAGGCTACAAAATAGAACATTCTTGAATATCTTCAGATATTCCTATAAATTCTCCTAAATATCCAACCCACTTAAATACTTGATCTGATCTCAAGATGAAACCAAAATTGAGCTGTTGTTTTGCTACTAAATAAGAATCACAAACTTCCCAGCCAAGGATCAGGTGGTTCACCCTGCCTCTTTTTCAAACTTTAGTCTTTCAGCTCCACATTTTAGGTCCTCCGATTTGCAACAAAATTCTTTAAGGGGTCCATGTCTCTATTGATAACATTTTAGTTGTGAATTAGTGAAACTGCCATTCAAACAGATTTAAAAAGAAGAATGCACTGGTTTACTTAGATAAAAAGACAAAGGCAAAGGATACCTTTAGGCAAAATGGTACCAAGAGTTCAGCAATGACATGACTCTCTGTCTTGTGACTGATTTTTTTTGAGTTGTCTCCGTGTTCTAGTCATTCCCCATCAAATCCTAAGGTTGTCTCCCATGGTAACATGCTCATTATTTTCTTTAGAGGAACAGGCTATCTTGAGTAGACAGATCTTGTACACATACCTCTAAAGACAGAAGAAAGTACTAAACCCCACACAAATCATCACAGACTATGAATAAGGAAGGTGGTTGGGTTTGGATGTACTCAGCATCCACGTCAACTTTCTTCTAAATGTGTCCTCTTTCCGCAGAGGCTATAAGTCTAAATCCTGTGTTTCCTAAACTCTCTTACTTACTGTTTGGAAGCAAATGATATTTTGCCAGTTATACACATCTGAGGGAAGAGAGAAAGAAGGAAGACAGTTCAGATGATCTCCCTGCTGCTTCCCACTCCCCCCATACCCCACCTTCACTTCTGGGATTCGAGAGCAGGAACACATAAATAGCAAGAGCAGTTTTGGTAGAACTTAATGTTTCAGTGCCTGTTCTCAAGACAGTATTATTAGGTGTCAAGAAGCAGTTAAATGGTACCAGGTTCTGCCACATGATTTGGATCTATGAGATTATACTAGAGCTAGCCGACATATTTATCACTTGAGTTCACTGTGTCCAAAATTTCCAATACTTTTTATTTGCCTTTAAAATAAATCTTATTTTCACAAATAGTTTGAAAATGACAGAAATATTGGGAAGAGAATATAGAATACCCCATCCAGTTGCCCCATTATTAGCATCTTAAATGAGTAAAGTACCTGTGTTACAAGATACTAATATTGATGCATTATTATTAACTAAAGTCCATTCTTTCAGATGCCCTTAGTTTTTATCTTTCTGTTGGTGGTAGTGGTGTTGGTGTTCTAGGCTTCCATCCAGGATACCACATGACATTTAGGCTTCATATCTCCATAGCCTTGCTTGCACTATTAAAGTTTTTCAGACATTCCTTGTTTTTGATGACTTTTAACCTTTTTTTGAGGAGTACTAGTCAGGTATTTGGTAAAATATCCCTCATTTGAGATTTGTCTGATTTTTCATGATTAATTACACTGTGGTAATATGTTTTTGGAAAAAGATCAAAGATATCAAGTCCCATTTTCATCTCATTATATCAAGGGTACATATTATCAACATGACTTACCACTGCTGAAGTTGACCTTGATGGTCTGACTGAGATAGCATTTGTTAAGTTTTTCCATGGTACAGTTACTCCCTATACCCTCCTGTACTGTACTCTTTGGAAAGAAGCCACTATGTACATCCCACAGTAAGAGAGTAGGAAGTTACGCTCCATTGCACTGAGAAGTTTATGTATCTACATAAATTATTCGGAGCCCTTCTGCACGAGAGCTGTGCCTCTTCTTCCTCAACTAATTATTTATCCAATTGTTTATATCACTGTGGGCTCATGGATTTTATTTTATACTTTGAGTTATAATCCAAAACTGTATATTTTATTGATTCAAACTGTTCCAGTCTTGACCTTTGGGAGCTCTTTCCTTTGGCTACTGTGGTATTTGACATACCCCATTAACGTGGGGTTTTAGGATTTTGTTTTCAGCACTTCCTTACTTTGTGGCACTATAAATGCTCCAGTCTCATTTATATATTTTCTTCTAAATCCTAGAATCAGTCATTTCTCTAAGGAGCACTGGTTCCTTCTATTGGAGAATGGTTTTGGAAACTAATATCTGATTACCAGCTGTGCTCCTTGCTACTGCAGTAAGCATTGATATTTCTTAATCATCTCAGCTGAGAGGTAAAATAATTATGTGTACTAACTTGCATATGCTTATATCTATAAATATTTCTATATATAATCATCTGTATCTGTATTAAGCTAAACATTAGTTCATACGAATTTTCCAATTCTAATCCATAACTAGATAGGTCCAATTCTAGTCTCTTCCAGTTGTTTATCAGTAAACTCTTACCCCTCCAATAGTGAAAAAACCGGTTCATGTTGTCCACCATCCATTTATTTAGTTATTCAATTCCAGTATACTATCAGAAATATCAGAAATGTTAGCCTTGGACTTGTTAGCATGGGAATTAGTGCCAGAAATTAATAAAGCTACTGCAATTTTTAAATTAATATTAACATAATATGCATTCTCCATCCCTTTGGTGTTTTCCAATAGTGAATATTTAAAGTGGGTTCATTGTAGATGATATCTATTTGGGCCTTAGTATTTTTATTCACTGTGATGACCTCTGTATTTTCCTTGACATATTTAGACCACTGACATTTAAAATGATTATTTATGTAGTGGGATGAATACATATCATATTTATAACTGTTCTCTATTGGACTTCTTTGCTGACTTCATTTAATCAAACACTTTATATGATTCCATTTTAACTCAGCATATTAATTGTAATTCTTAAAATTTTTTAGATACCTTATAATTTTCAGTTACTTTTTTGATTGATATGCAGTGTTCAATCCAGGTGCCTTATAACAGAGTAACCCCAATTTTTACTCTAGTTCCTTTTGAATAATTGTCATTCATTTCATTTATGCATATACTATAAACATCAAATACATTAATGTTATTTTATTAAAAAGTATCTTTTAGACCAATGAATAGAAATATATATATAAAATTTATTTGTTTTATATTATGTATGTAACTTATATATATTTATATTTATGTATATATGAGATCCCAAAGTATAGTAATAGTCAAATGTTGGGGCTTAACTACCTAAGACAATTTGGGCCAGAAGTCTAACCACTATACTTTGATTCAGAGAAGTCTTGGGCAGTGATTGCTTGATGGGCACCCTCCAAAGCCTGTAATATTTGTAAAATAGAAGTAAAAAAAACTGCTTCCAGTTCTGAAGAAATCTGTCTTCAGTCACTTTGATAGAGTGATAGAGAGCTACTTCTTTACTCATTTCTCAACTTTGAAAATTTACAGAATCAGAACATTTCAAAAAAGGAAGAGCTGCAAAAAAAAAAATGAGATGCTTAGATCCTGCCACAAGCAAAATTACTATGAATTTTCCTCTTGACTTTCAATACATGGATCCATACCAATTTGGCAAATTAACTATATTCTAGTGAAAAAAAAAAACAAATATCTGAGATTACTGGACATAGTGTATGGGATAATATTAGCTGTGGGACCCAAAACGTGGTTCACTGGTGAGAATACAAAATTATAGGTGATAAATAATGTTCTGAACTAATTCTGTATGCCTGAGTTTGTAGTAAGAATACCACATTTGCTCTCTGATCTTTGGAGTGAGGTCTGTTATAGTATCAAGCATCACGAGTAAAATTCTATAAATGAAACTCTTACCAAAATAATAAACCATAAACAACATTGGATCCCTGAAAGAGTCATAGAAGAAATCCTCAATAATAAAATGAAGCAGGAGTGCTATTTTCTATTTCATTACCATTTTCAAACACGATTGCCTATGCAAAAATCATTTAGGACTTAGTAGATGATGGTACCTCAAGGAAATATTGGTAAAATACTTTATTTTTTTTAAGTGTATTTATTTTGAGAGAGATATAGAGACAGAGCATGGGGAGATGCAGAGTGAGAATCCATGCTGTCACCATGGAGCCCAACACAGGGCTGGATCTCACGAATTGTGAGATCATGACCTGAGCCAAAATCAGGAGTCAGATGCTTCACTGACTGGGCCACCCAGGTGGTCCCTTGAAAAAATACTTTAAAACCTGTAAATGCAATTGAATTTCCAAATACTGGACCAAATTAACATAGATTCTTGCACTTGATATGAAACAGCTATTTTGGAGAGGAATAAAAAGCTTTTATTTTTGTCTGTATCAGAGAGAGAGAGAGAGAATGAATGAATGAATGAATAATAAAAACAGCTTCTCCTTGCAGGAGGACAGGACATGTTTAGTATCTTTTCAGTGTCTTATTCTGGACTATATCAACTACAGCTCTTGAAATAATTTTATCTTCTGGGGTCATGATGTCATATTGGGTAACTTCATAGATCCCAGCATCCCGATGGATTTCACAACCAGAAATTAAATGTCACAAGCAAGAAAACACGATGAATCTTAGATGCATGCTTAGAGAAATCTATTCTAGAAGGTAGGAGATAAAATGCAGGGTATTACAATATTGGTGAAATTTTAGAGTTAAGTGGTCTGTATGATTTTGCCACCAAATTGAAAATCAAAATGATAATACCTTCGATAGTCTACCACCAAGAAAGGAGTGAGTCTTCAGTAAGACAATGACAAAGCCTAATTCCAGTAGTGAAAACTCTGGATTTTAGAATCAAACTATCCTGCGTGTGATTGTTCTCTTTAATTCCATTACCAAATGAAGCATCTCTCCCAGCATTTTAGTCCGAGTCTGCGAGAGGACATTCTTCAGCATTTTCAGTTTGTACCCATGCTACTGACCCCCGACAGATGCAAGAGCAATAGAATTTGCCCTGCAAATGTGTTAAGCTTTTTAAAGATAATCAGAATGTGATCCCTGGAAATTTGGAGCAGTGCCATGTCCTTTTTGACAAATAGCTATTTTCTTCATGAGAAACAGTTGTTTCCTTCACACCAGACCCTGGGAGAAATTAAATATTGGAGAGTAGGATGCAAAGTGACTTTGCCCATCATTTTATAGGTGACAGTTGGTACACAAAGCCGTAAAACTGTTGTGCTCTGAAGCACTGCATATGAAGCAGACGTGGTGTATATGAGATTCAGTTTGTGATACTTCTGAAGGAATTAGTGCATTACATAGGTACCTGGCTTACACTCCCAGTGCACCCACTCCTGAGGTACTCACTTGTCTCTTTAAACCCCTTAAGCCCACAGGGTGGGCTCAGGGTGGGTGTCTCAGCCAGTTGAGTAGCAGACTCTTGATTTTGCCTAGGGTCCTGATCTCCAAGTTGTGGGATCAAGTCCCTCATCGGGCTCCATGCTGACCATGGAGCCTGTTTGGGATTCATATTCTCTCCCTCTCCCGTTCCCTCCCTCCCTCCCTCCCTCTCTCTTCCTCTCTCCCCCTCTCTCCCTCCCTCCCTCCTTCCCTCCCTCCCCCTCTCGCCCCCTCTCCCCCTCTCCCTCCCTCCCTCCCCCTCTCTCTCTCCCTCTCCCTCTCTCCCTCCCTCTCCCTCTCTCCCTCCTTCCCTCCCTCCCTCTCCCTCCATCCCCCTCTCCTTCTCCCTCTTCCTCCATCTGCCTCTCTCCCGTTTGTGCACTCTCTCTCAAACAAAACAAAACACCTTAAATCCTCTCCAGTAACCTCATAGGGAGTTCTCATGTAAAATAGAATAAATCAGGCAAACCTGATTTATAAGTAGTTGCAAACAATATACAGGTACCACTGGAAATCTAATGGCTAACATTACCATTCCATATAGGATAGGTTCTGTCTGGAAGAAAAATATTCCCAATGGACAGAACATCCTGGTTCACCTTACCTGGAAACAAGAACCTTCAGAGAGATGGAAGTATGTTGATTAATTGGTAGTGACTATTTGACTGAATGATCAGAAATTTGTAAGGATAAGATGTAGAAGTATGATAACAGGTGTCATGGGCAAGCTATGTGTGAATTGATTTCTCAAATGGACCAGACTCTGAGAATTATTTATGTTACACGTGAATTCTAATCAAATAGTGGTATAGGGAAGTCCATAATCAATTGGATAAAAATAACCCGTTTTGTGAGCATTAGGCTTTCTCTTTTGGTCACCCCCGGCCTGGTCAATAGGTTCATGAAGTAAGTAGCTACGTGACAGGGATGAAGATTAGATATTATGCAAAATTTGGGCTTTCCAATGCAAGATATATCTAATTTATTTTAATGTTGTACCTAATTTGCTAGCCGTAGAGCTGAAGCTTATCCCCAGTGCAACACCATTTTTCTAAGGGTATTCACCAATGATCTAATGCCAGTGTGATGACGTTAAATTTTTTTAATTATGTAGGGCACAGTGATTTGTTCTCACTAAAATAGTCACTTATTCTGGGTGTAGATTTGCTTCCTCTAACATGCTTTTACCAGAAATGAAACCTTATGACTAATAAAATTCCATATATACTTCTATAATATCCTACGTGATATTGTTTATGCGCATGGGTGTCATGCTATATTAAAAGACCTGAGGCAGTGGCTAACTACAGTTTCATTACAACTCTTCACCCCCAAATAATTGGCCTCTTAGAATAATGGAAAGGACTATTAAAGGTGCATTTATGGCACCTATTGGAAGATATCACCTTGCAGTCTTTGAGTCCTGTTCCCCAGGAGGCAGAATATACTCTGAACCAGTGTATATATCTGTGTCTCCCATAGCTCCATTTTACTCCTAGCCAAGGTTTGGAGGTGTGAAGGACACATATCTCTAGTTTAGCTAATTATACCCTTACAACATTACTGTCTGCCATCCTCTACAATTTTGGATTTTGCTAGTTTGGAGTTCTTAGTATCCAAAGAATAAATGGTACCGTTAGATACAACTTTTCAATTGAACTGGAAGTTTAAAATTACACTTAGCTATGTTTTTACTCCTCATTCCTCTGAAGTAACTCTCCAAACTTTAGCTACTTTATAGTTACTGACCTTTATTAACAAAAGGAATGGAGTTACTTCTATAACATGGATACAGAGAGAAGTGAAATAGACCAACATGAAATCCTGTATAGGAAAGTTTAACAATGGTTTGGGGTCATCAGGAATGGAGGTTTGGGTCACCTGTTGGTTTCAGATTACCAAAAAATTCAGGTACTAAGAGGAGAGTGAAACAAGATAGGTAATGGAGAAACAAATCTGTGTTAACCATGGTCTAGTGCCTAGTTAAAACAAACAAAAGGAGGTAGCCACCTATATTTTCTTTGTAGTTCTCTGATGTGTGTATTTTTGTTTTCTTCCTTCTTTATACAGGATGTATAAAGTGATCATTGTAGGTGATGATTGTCCTTATAATTTATTCTTTGGACTGAAGAAAATTGACCTGAGATTGTGACTAGAAGAGAAAAGAAGAAACACTGCTCAAAGATGGATACAGTAATGGATGCTCTTGAAGCACAACATTCTGGCACAAAGTTGGGTAAGGTAGGAGAATATTCTGTTGTTCTTATTTGATCATTTAAAAGGGTAGATGAATTCTGTGTGCATAGATGTTGAATTGCCAAAAGGAGAGTTCCTAGAGGATACAAAAGATAAGTTTGAAGGGAAGTTTCTATTTTTTCCATATTCTTAGCTGAACTTTTGCGCGAAGAAGTGGCAGAAAAGCTGAAAAACTATCACTATATTCCCTTATAGCTATATTTTGAAATGCAAATAAGATTCTGCCATTTGTAGGCACTAGAGTGAAATTTGTAGGAGGAATGTGAAGTGGAAGACCTTTTTTCTGCTCTGTTGTTTTGTTTTGGCTTGTTTTTATTGTTGTTTTGTCCTGTTTTCTGAAGAAGAGGACGAGGAAGTCTTGGACCTCAAAAAGCAACAAGGCAACTATAGTGGTTTTCTTGAGCACTCATTGTTTAGTCTACGGCTTTGTTTGACAGGAGTTGTTGTTGATGTGACATTCTGATCCCTGGAGCATAACTGTGGTGTGTATGGTTGGACCCAGTTGTATTGGTAGAGCCCTGCTGACTCCAGTTCCTCCAGACTTTCCATTGATTTTACCGGCACTTATTTTCCTGTATGAAACATACTTCTGCTTAAAATATCTCCAGAGGTTTCATTTTCCTGCACACAAGCCTAAATGATACACAAATGTTTTTGTTCATAGCAAAATTGAGATGTTGTTACATCCAAAAAGAGGGATGGGTACTGGGCAAAAAAAGACAATTCAAGTCACAAACTATTTCTGTTATCACAGTGCCTAAATCTATTATATTTCAATTTGTCGGCAACTTCTCTGAGTGGACGTAACAGAAAATCCCTTTGGAATTCCCTTCTGTATGTTCTAGTTAACTAACAACTAGTTATCTTGAGTAACCGGTAGGCAGTTATTGACGTGGGTAAATGTGAATGTGGTTCTTTACTTTGCTTCGAATGCTGGAGTCTTTCCTTGGCAGATGGATGGATGGATAAACCCACGTACAGAACAAGGAATCCCTTGGGAAGAAAATAGGTTATACTCTGACCCTTCCGTTTGAAATTGTAACTGCATCGGAGGCTTCTAGATGGAATGAAGTAGTGTAGCTTAAAAGAAGCAATGCTAATTTACTCCACAGTAAAGATGGAGGAAGGTAGGATTGGTGATCCAGGCTTGAAGCCTGTACCTCAGTGGTCACATATAGGGACAGGCCACTGGCTGGCAAGGAGTGTCACCTAGACTGCAAATCTGGCAAGTTGACTTGTGACCATTTAAAATTTTAATATTAAAATAGATCTGCCTTTATTTGTTCTTCAGTTGGAATTAAGTAGGTCTGAAGGAGTCAGGATACCCTCAAGGTAATGAAGATCCCAGTTATCTATATTTAGAGAACAATTTCACCACTGAGACTAACAGTAATAATGGTGATATCAACATGTGTAATACAGTCCTTCTAACTTTTTTGTGACTCTTGGGTTTCCATCAATCCTAGGAAGGCTGTAGGATGTCCTCTTTTAACTCCATGTGAGAGATGAAGAAATGGAGGCAAAGAGGTAATGACTCACTTGCCTGAAGCCATAGATAATTAGTGACAGAATTAGGCAGAGCTACCAGATTTCCTGATTAGCATCTCAGTGATCTCTCTACTGGCCCATTTAGTTAAGAACTCAGAATATTTTGTCTGACAGCTCTGACATTCCTTATTTTGCCACTTAGTCATTGCTTGACCTTGGGCAAAATGTTTAATTTCTCTAAACCTCAAAGTCTTCCACAGCTGTATGAATGAATGAAGTTAATTGTCCATTTTTCCTTTAATAGAATCCATTAGCTTCTTGTCAAGATAGTCTCTTTATCATCTCAGTACATGTCTCAAGCCTTCTACTTCTAAGCAAAACTTCCCCCTGCAAGTGTTGCTTAGAATGTGCTTTCTTTTTATTACTCCCAGTAGTGTAACCTTCTGTCCATTTATTATTTCATTCGAAAAGTATTTATTAGGCCCCAACTACATGTCATGGGTATTACGGCACATGTTTGATGTATTAGGAGGCATAAGCAGACCCATCCTGCTTTCATTGAATTTATAATCCAGTCAGGGGAAAAAGGTGAAAGTATATGCTCGTGTTACTGAAATCACCAGTTGCGGCTGTTAGAAGGCAACTTAGTAATTTCAAAATGCCAGTCTTATTTCCTTTATTCAACAGTGTAATTGATATTGTTTAAAATAAAACTGTTTTTTTTTCTGTACAGAATTATTATACTATTCAAATGCCCTGAATACACAACTGGCACTAGGGATATAATTTTCAACCTGGTAATGATTGCTTTGCAGAATAAGTGGTTTGTATTATATCATTTTTAGTTGATGACAGAAGTATTCCTTCTGCTAGAGACAATGGAACTATAAGTAACGGGGCAGTTTGTGTGTGTGTGTGTGTGTGTGTGTGCACGCGCGTGTGTGTGTGTGTGATAAAAAAGAAAGTTAAAAACAAGCAAGCAAAATATGATAAAATTAAAAATGAACAAATCAGGTCTACATTTTCATATGTGTTTAAAATATTCATAGTAATTCATCTCTTCCAATAATTATATGATTCCTAATGTTTTTTTTGCAAATAATTGATAAGCACATCAGCAACAGATTTGTTTTATATCTCATGGCTTACTATTATTTCAAATTTAATTTTTATTCCACAGAATTGTTTGAAATTAATGAAAATAATTGCAACAGTGTTTTCATTTTAATTTTAGTTATATACTCATAAGACACATATTATGAATTTCAAACTTATTTCTAAATATTGTAATTTATAGATCAATAAAATAATCAACAGAGTTGTCTGTATTTAGTGATGTCAACCACTTAGTGTATTTACTTTTTCAACATAAATTTGATATCATCTTAATTTAAGCAAAACTCTATCCTGAAATGTACTTTCCTTGATAACACTATATATATATATATATATATATATATATATATATATATATGTGTGTGTGTGTGTGTGTGTGTGTGTGTGTATATACATATATATATACATATATGTATATATACATATATGGTTTTTGTTATGTAAAAGGGGAGAGAAATATACTTTGAAAAGGCAAATTTTTCAAGTTGTAAAATCAAGAGGTCTTTGAATTGACTGTTTGATCTCTATTACTAAATCTGAAAGTAGCCAAAAAGAAAAATAAAAAGTCAACCACTGATGTAACTATGTGCCTACTATAATAGTTTTTATTTATACTATATTCGATAATTACGAGACTATGATTTCCTCATAAAAGATGAACAGAAAAGTTTAACTCTTCAATCTATAGGATAAATTGTAATATATAACTCCACAGGTTGAATATACTCACTTAAGTGTTCATTGATTTTCTCTCAATATTTTCATTGCTGCAGGCAGGGACAAACAGTGATCAGGTTGTTAGCAGTACATGTGAATAAAGACAGGACGTCCGCCTCCCTTCAGTACTAACGCTATACCTATTTTACCTTGAGTTTACATAAACCAGAATTAGTCCTAGAGTAATGAAGGTTTTATACCTTAGATCTGAGAATTTTCTTAGAAATCTATAAAGCAAATCTAACCATTGAAATTTCAGTAATTTCAATAATTATTACAAATACTTATTCACCATTAAGCGAATTAATTCTTCTCTTTGTAGAATCCTTAGTTCCTTTACTTCAGTGTACTCTCAATCTCCCCAGAATTCTCATTGCTTAACCCCAGATGTGAGCACTGTTGGATATAATTACACAGCCAGATAATTGGTACCTGTGTGAATTTATGTTTGCCAGCTTCACCTGAGCCCTTGATGTTGTTTCTGCTACTTTTATTTCCCTAGCCTCCACTGGTTCTGTTCTAAAACATTCTCCACTCTTCTCAAAACTCTGCATTTGACCCCTTTGATGACAATTCTGCCTCCTCTTCTTAGAGCAAATGTGTCATCACTTGGGAGTCTCCCTGGACTTAGAAAAGTGTGATTGCTATACACATGGATCTCCTGTTACAAAGGAAACACTGCCTTTTATACCAT
Organism: Panthera uncia; assembly: GCF_023721935.1. Lineage (NCBI taxonomy): Eukaryota > Metazoa > Chordata > Mammalia > Carnivora > Felidae > Panthera > Panthera uncia. The sequence goes on from NW_026059464.1 coordinate 45,536, forward strand.
CGTCGTCCACTCTAGATATTCTCCCTTCCTTTCTTCTCTTCCTGAACTGCCTCCTCTCTCAGTTTCTCTGATTCCTCCCACTTTTACCATCTTTTTGGTCCTTAGATGTATAATTGGAATTGACAATGTAGTAGTTGGTTCAGTGCCCCAAATGTGGGCCCTTGGCCTTCAGGGTAAGTTATATCATAGTGACGTTGACCAAGGTGAAGCCTCCGAAACTATGCCCCTTCACCACACAAGGTATGAAGTCAAGAAAAATATTCCATTCTGGGAAGGGGAGCAGACTAGTGTCATATTTAAGGTTCCTGAAGTTTGCAAGGATTGTGGTCCCCATCATACCTACATGTAATTAACTGCATGGACCCTGTAGAAATAGCATAGTCTGGAAGAATGATGGTAGAGCACTGCATCTGCTGTGTCAGATGTGGTATCTTTGCCTGAGCTGATTACCTCAGACTCAGGGACATGGTAAATGATTATAGCTCTGGAAAATGTGTTATTTTATACTTTTCCCAGGAAAGAAAACCAGAAACAGTTCACACTCACCGAGCATGAATAAGCATACACATTTATAGTTCTTGGCTGGGGCTATCTTAATTCTCCGGTTCTCTGTCATAATGCAGTCCAAAGAGATATGGACCATCTGGACATCCTGCCCAACATCACATTAATGCACCATAGCAGAGATATCATGCAAATTGGACCAGATGATCAAGAAGAATCTATCATGTTAGATGAATTGCTAAGAACATACACTCCTGAGGGTGAAAGAGAAACCTTAAGAAATTTCAGAAGCTTTTCATATCAGCAAATATTTCAGAAGTCCAATGGTTGGGAAAATGAACATACCATCCAAAGTAAAGGAAAATAATTGTATTGCATTTTGCATTTCTTAACATAAATAAGGAAATATAATGCCCAGGACACTTCTTCAGATCATGGAGGCTGTATATCCCACACCTAGAAATACTCTTTGACCCACGTACCAGAAACAAAAGGCTACCAACTTTAGCTGTGGGTCATAAGATCCTGCAGATCTAGGCAGAAATACAAGCTAACATTTGTGCTATTTGACCCAGTAAACATTTTAGACTTAAAAGAATCAGGGGTGCCTGGGTAGCTTAGTTGGTTAAGCATCCGACTTTGGCTGCGGTCATGATGTTGCAGCTTGTGAGTTCGAACCCCGCGTCGGGCTCTGTGCTGACAACTCAGAGCCTGGAGTCTCTTTCAAATTCTGTGTTTCCATGTCTCTCTGTCTCTGTCTCTGTCTCTGTCTCTCTCTCTCTCTGCCCCGCCCCCTGCTCATGCTCTGTCACTCTGTCTCAAATATTAAAAAAAAGAATAATGATAAAATTTAAAAAAATAAGTAAATAAAAGAATCAGCAGTGGGAAAAGATGTAGCGAGGCTTGTGAAGCCAGCCACAAGAGGGAACACACATCCCTATTGGTCTGGAGCAAGGTTATGTCATCTGCAAGGGCAGATTATACACCTTTTGAAAATAGCACCTGGAAGGTGCTACAACGCCCTTGTAGACACAGTATCTGACCACAGGGCACCAGTTCACCAAATACCCAAAAGTATATATCACGAGTGCAAATTGCAAAAACTCTTAGTATAGGGCCGCCTGGGTCGCTCAGTCGGTTAAGCATCTGACTTCGGCTCAGGTCATGATCTTGTGGTTCATGAGTTTGAGCCCCACGTTGGTCTCTGTGCTGACAAGTCAGAGTCTGGAGCCTGTTTCAGATTGTGTGTGTGTGCCTCTCTGTGCTCCTCCCGACTGGCATGCCGTCTCAAAAATACATAAACATTAAAAACAATTGACAAAAAAAGAAAAAAGCTCTCGGTGCAGCCATTCCATTCAAACCTGTGTGGAAGATAGGGACCAAGAGCCTTCAGCAAGACTCCTAGCAGCCTGAGGCTACATCACCTGAAAAAACCTTTCCCCTCTTTGAGTTTCAGCCTGGAAAAGCAATCAGGAATGTCGGAAGAATTTACTGTTTGTTCTAGGCAACACCTAACAATAGGCCCCTGACCTCCTTTTCTTAGAGCTTTTACTAATAAGGGTTTGCAATTGTGAACTCTTTCTCTGTCCTTTGAGGTGGATGTGTTATCTCTTACAACTCAGGACTCTTTCTCTCAATGACCTAAACTGTAATCAGTAAGGAAAGGGCCTCTGTATTCCAGTCTCTGTGGGAGATAGAATCCTAACTTCCATAGTTGCTCTGGAGGAGACACACCGGGCCTAATCCCATTTATTCTGACCAACCCTTTGAAACTTTTCTCCAGTCTCTCTTCCCCCTCCCTATTCCTTTATTCTTCCTTCATCATTCCCAGTCACCTCAGCACAGATAGGAATGGAGCTCATCCCCCCTCTACTCTCAGTAGTTACAGAATAAAATGTTTTCACCACTTTACTTAAGGTTTGATTTATCTTTGACATAGGATGAGTTCTGTCAGATCTGCATTCTATAAAGTAGGATAGAAGGAGGCCAACATAACATAAAATGAGAGAATAACATTCAGGATCAAGCACAAGCATGAACAGAAGACACTAGCAAGCTGCATGAGCAAGTAGTTTTTAAACCCACGTTTTAGCCACCCAACTTGGGTCAGTGCCCCTTCCACAGCTCGCATCTGAGACCAGATGGAAACTCCCTTCTATCCCCTGTCATCTCCGTGTGTCGCTAGAAGCAGGAACTGGACTGTGGCTGAGTTGCAGCCAGTACAAGGATGATGGGAAATTCCTCCTCATGGAGCCTCATGCCAAGCACCTGGTCATCCACTTTCTGTACACAGAAAAGCGGAATAAAATTAGAATATTCATGGACTCCTGGGTAGTTGCTAATGAACAGGCTTTCTATTCAGAGGTCTTCTGGAAGGAATAATATTGGAATATCTGGGACCAGATCTGATTTGGGTCTAAAGGCAGATTCTAAATGGAATGGGATGGACAGGTGTGAACATCTTTGCATCACATCTGAATAGACTTAGTAATATCCAGCAAAGAACATCCATTATGGAAGAGGCACTAAACAACCGATTGCATAAACTTATGATTCAGCCCACGATATCAGTCAGCCTCCATTTCAGCTACCCCAGCACTGTGTAGGCACTACAAGCACATGAATAAAGTGACCATGGTAGCAAAGGTGGAGACTAAGCCTGTGTCTTGCATTATGTGCTTTCAGATAATGTAAGGTTGAATGTCCAACCTACCAGAAAGAAAGACCAAGGCTTAATCCATCTGTGAGACATTCAGTCATTTTGTGGGGAATTGACTACATTGATTCCTTTCACCCCAGAAGAGCCAGAAATTCATTCCCATAGAGGTAAATACACATTCTGGGTAGAGGTTTATCTTTCCTGCCCTGAAGCTCTAAACAGTACCAGTACCTGAAAGTTTACCAAGTGTTTGACATACTGGCAAAGCTTCCCATATAACATCTTATCAGGCCAAAAAAATGTCTTCCAACGAAAGATATGTGGGAATGGGACCATGGCCCAGAGGTTGTGCATCTCGTAGAGTTTTGGTAATGCCTGTGAAAGGAACAACTAAAACGTGGCCTTGGAGGAGATAGTTTATGAGGATGCATGTCATACAAAAGATTCAGTATGTACTCAAAATCACTAAATTTCAGATGGTGTTCTGTCTTTCCTAGGAAAAGTACTTAGGACTTAGGAAGCAACTGGACTTAGGGAAACAAGAGTGGCTCTGTTTGCCATCACTCCCAATCACACACTAGGAGAATTTGTACTTAATCATCTCCAAAACCCTGGGCTCTGCATGGTGAGATCAATCAGTCTCTGAGGAGACTTGCAGTTATCTGGGAAACATACCTGCTTCCTGGATAGCTGTGTGTGGGACGAGAATGCAAAGTAATAAGTCATCCTCTTTGTAAGAATACAGCTGATGTCACATAATTATAGCAGTGAAGACTATATGGCAGACAGGTAGTCTACTTGAGCAGCACTTAGTACTCCCTTGTCTCTTTCTTTCAATTAAGACTCTTTTTAGAGCAGTTGAAGGTTCACCCCAGAATTGAGGGGACGGTACAGAGATTTCCCGTTTCCCCTTAGCCTCAAACATGCATAGCCTCCCCCGTTATGAACATCTTCTGAGTGGGACATTTGTTGCAATTCATGAACCTACACTGATACATTACAGTCATCTTAAGTTCATAGTTTGTAGTACAGTTTGCCGTAAGTGTTGAACATTTTGTGGGTTTGGACAGATATGTAATGAAATGAATCCATCATTATGGTATCATTTAGAAGAGTATTTTCACTGCTCTAAAAATCCTTTGTAATCCATTTATTTGTCTCTCCCACCCCCTAATCCCTGGCAATCACTGATCTCTTTTCTGTTGCAGTAGCTTTGCCTTTTCCAGAATGTCATATAGTGGGAATCCTACAGTATGTCGGCTTTTCATATCAGTTTATTTCATTTATTGATATGCATATAAGGTCCTCCCATGTCTTCACATGCCTTATGCTTCTTTTCAGCACTGAAAAAAATTGCGCATTGTCCACAGTTTATTTATCCATTTACCAACTGAAAGAAGCTTTGGTTGCTTCCAAGTTATGGCAGTCATGAATAAAGCTGCCATAAATATAGCATGCAGGTTTTACATGGACAAAAGTTTTGATTCCTGTGGTTAATGCTAAGGAGTACAATTGCTGGATCATGTGATGCTAAGGAGTACAATTTCTGGATCATATGGCAAGAGTATGTTGAGTTTTGTAAGAAACAAACTGTCTTCTAAGTGGTTGTACCACTTCTCACTTAGTGAGAAGTGATTATGCCGTTTTTCACTTTCAACAGCAATTAATAAAAGTTCCTGTTGCTTCATATCCTTGTCAGCATTTGGTGGTATCCTTAGCGTTCCAAGTTTTGGCCATTCTAGTAAGTGTTTAGTGGTATCTCATTATTGTTTTACTTGGCATTTTTGTGATGGCATTTTTCTTGCTTGAGCTTCTTGGATAGGTGGTATGGTATCTGATTAACTGATTATGGATTTTATTAATTTGGGGAAACTCTCAGTCTTTTATTTCAAATATATTCTTTTCTCTCTTCTTCTGGTATTCCCGTTAAAAGTATGTTAAACCTTTTCTAATTATCCTGTAGTCCTTGAATGTTCTGTGCTGGCTGCTTTTATTTTGTTTGTTTGTTTGTTTTGTTTGCTTTTTTGTTTTTTACCTAGTCTTTGGTCACTTTGCTTTTGGTTTTTGACAATTCTAATAATATGTCTTCTAGTGCAGACATTCCATTCTCAGCCATCTCCAGTCTATTATTAAGCCCCTCAGACGCATCTCCATTTAAGTTACAATGTCTTCTGTCTCTAGCACTTCTTGTTGTTGTTATTCTTTCTTAGGATTTCCGTGTCTCTGCTTCCATCACTCAACTGTTCCTGCATGCTGTCTACTGTAGCTATGAGAGCCCTAGCATACTTATTGTAGCTGTATTAAATTCTCAGTCTGAGAATTTCAACCTCTCTGACATGTCGAGTTCTAATGCGTACTCTGTCTCTTCAAATTGTGTTTGACTTTTCCTATGCCGTGACATTGTTTTCTGGGTAGCCTGACATGTTGTACCAGGTAAAAGGAACTGCTGTGACTAGGTCTTTGGTAATGCGGTGGTGAGCCGTGGGGGCAGGGGAAGCATTCTCTAGACGTATGGCCCGGTGGCAGTCTTGCAGCGAGCCTGTGGCCCTGGGCTGTGAAATTCACAAGCTTCTTAGTTCTTTTCTCCCTCCCGAGGTGGGACAGGATGGCTCCAGAGTGGGCTAGACTTGCATATTCCCTTCTCCCGTGTGGAAGGCTGGAACTGACTGCAGTTGGGCCTGTCCCTTTCTCCAAGTCACTCAGGCTCTGAAAACACCCCAAAGGTCAGGCTCTGGTTAACCAGCTCCTCCTGAGGGCTTGCCTTGTTCAGCAAAACAGTGCTCTGGCATATCTCAAAATGCTTTCTTTTCCCTCCTCCTGCCAGAAGCAGGAGAGGAGTTTTTCTCTGATATTTACTGGGGGGGAGGGGGGACCTGGTCAAGATCCTGGAGGTAAACCTTACCGTATTGTACCCCACTGCCATGAATAAATCCCCCTGGAGTTTGTAACTCTTAGGCTTCACCACACGAGTCCCAAGCTAGTGGTCAGCTATAGTTTAGATTTTTTTTGAAAACCCTTCAAAAACCCTCAATTGCAGAGAAAGAAGTACCTTTCAGAACTGATGCTCTTCCTGAGACAGCTTACAACTAAATAACTCTATCAGAGACAGGGTATAAGAATCCATCCATTTTAGCCCAGTAGTGGGTTATTTTAGCTCCAGAGCTGTATTTAGCTGAAGATGTAGTCACTATTAAATCGTAGGTTCCCTTCTCCATTCTTTGCAGAGGTGTTCATACCAAGGACACCCCCTAATAAAAATCCTGATAACTCCTCCTCAATGTTTGCTTCCTGGAGAACCCTACCTATAACATGCCTCACATGTTACATCTTATGTTTTCTTGTTATTCTTGTTATGTTGTTTTGTTATGTTATGTTATGTTATGTTATGTTATGTTATGTTATGTTATATATTTTTTGTTTCTCCTTACTCAGCTCAAACATACGCTGTAACTATCTGCATGATCTCTTTGGCATTTATCACTGTATTAAAATCTCCTCCCAGGAAAATCACCCATGACTCTTTTATTATTAATATCCAGGAAATTTCAGTCCTATATAGATCTTTTAAAGATGGTGAGAATTGTTTCCTCCTTGCTCCTTAAAATACACTAATGGTAGTCAGGACAACCCACTACCTTGGTTCTCTTTCTACCTGGGGTTGCTCCTTCTCAGTCTTTTTAGGAAATTTTTTTGTATCCTTCCATTCCTATAAGCCTTAGCATACTTTAATATTATTTATAGACATTATTCTATTATTATACATTTGCTCTGAAGGATTATGTTCATTCCCAGGCATTTAAATGGCAGTTGTATTCGATGACTTTTGGGTCCATGGCTTCTTCCTTAAATAGCTAACTCTGTCTGCCCTTGAGTGTCCCACAAGTAGTTCATCTAATCATGACCACGACTGAGTTCATCATCTTGTCTCTCGTACCAGCTGTTCCTCTTTTTTTCTTTGTGATTTATACAAAAGACATTTTCTTTCTCATAGCTGTTCAGGCTAGTAAAATGGTGTCAACTTTGGCTCCCCCTCTCTGTTTTTGCACCTTTCCATACATTTAGTCACCAGTGCTGTCATTACCACCTCTTTAATAATACTAATTGAAAATGAAAAATTCTCTCCTTTCCCACTTTCTCTTTCCAGTATAATTAACAGTCATCCCTAACTAACTTCTTAATTAATGAATTTGGGCTTCCTCACTACATTCTGTAAGATATAACCAGCGTGATTCTTCTAAAACCCAAGTGAGCGAGTGTCTCACCATGCTTAGAGCTGGCCAGTGACCTCTTACTATTTGGACTGCATAAACATTTCCTGCATTGGCTAATGGGTCCTTCAAGATCTAGCCCCACCTTCACCATGAGGTAAGTCTTTTGGACTCTGGTTCGTCGAGTACTGTATTTTCTCTCACCACTGCTGGATCTTGCCAAATGCAGTTTGCTCTTCCTGGAGACTTACCTTAAACTGGAAACTCCCCTGACTGACTCCTATCCATTCATCCATTTGATATGACTCTTGTTGTCGCTGCTTCTGAGAAGCCTTTCCTTACCAAATGCAGATTTCTTTGACAAGTGCTCTCATGATGATTCATTATCATAGCACTCATCACACTTTCTTGAGATTTCTTGTTTGTCTTTCTTCTCCCTTAGATGAAGAGGGGTGTATCTAAGGTGATATTCATCGTATACTCTGTACTGTAAACTGTATTTGTTGTGTTAACAAATTAATTATTTATGCATTTTTCTATTCTCATTTCTCATTTTAGCACACCCGCTTCTCAATTAAACTTTCCTACATTATGTCTTTATCCTTTCATCAGACCTTTAAAGAACCGTAAGATGTTTAAAATATCAGCTGTTAGTACTTGTGACATTTTCTTCCCAGTCGTATTTAAGGTTGTTTGAAGTGACAGCCAAAAAATCCAAATACTCTGAGGATATGATTTCCACTGTTAGGACAGCACTTGGAAAGCTTAGGTATGTACTAATTAAAGATGGATACCTAAGAGCATTTTAGAAGAAACGTATTAATTTCTTCTCCACGTATTTTGTTTAGTAGATTCAGACTGAATCTTGTATTTTGTTAGTCATACATATATTTTTTTGGTCAGTTTCTTTAGGCAAACATGGATACCTCAAACTTCAGATGTACTCAAAATGTTAGGGGAATCGTGGCTTTTGTCCTTATAGAATAAGACATGGTCCTAGAGTTATAGTGACTTCTCATTTTACGGTTTTGTAAGAAAATTGTGCTGCCTCTTCTCGTGCTTTCACAGAGAGCCACAGATGTCAGTGCCTGACAGCACACGTAGCTCGGTGGTGGCCTAAGTGTCTCTGTAAGTTACCCCTCCCGACTGACCTAGTTTATCACACCTTCAGAGAAGACAAGCTATTCTTAGGGCACCCAGGTGCACTGATGGAGCAGGTTTTGCGGAGGCATTTCTGTCACAATTTAACCTGTAATTAATATGAAATATTGAGTTTTTCATCACATTTAATTCATGAGATTTAATGGTTTGTTAGGAGGAGTTCTTTTTTTACACACTCATTTCTGGGCCATGTTTCCTTATGAATACACAATTTTGTAAAAAACTTAAGAGTGTTATTTACTGTTCTATATTAAGCTTTTTTTTTTTTTTTTTTTTTTTTTAACATGTTTAGTGTCGAGAAAACATATCCTGACTTGACTGGGATCTGTAGCACTCATGCTATTAAAATATAGATAATTCGATAGCCTCCCCTTTAACAAAGTGCAAGAGAGAAACCAATAAAGCCATTTAGAAGACATGATTTTAGGGGCGCCTGGGTGGCGCAGTCGGTTAAGCGTCCGACTTCAGCCAGGTCACGATCTCGCGGTCCGTGAGTTCGAGCCCCGCGTCAGGCTCTGGGCTGATGGCTCGGAGCCTGGAGCCTGTTTCCGATTCTGTGTCTCCCTCTCTCTCTGCCCCTCCCCCGTTCATGCTCTGTCTCTCTCTGTCCCAAAAATAAATAAAAAACGTTGAAAAAAAAATTAGAAGACATGATTTTACTATGTGTTATTATGAAAGCTTTATTTAATGAGTTGCCCACAGATGCTGTGTGTATATGTGTTTGAGTTGATCTGACTTTGAATGGGTTTCCTATCAGGTGGCATATTATCCCATGGGCAATTGTGTATATGTACAGCCCGTAACTCAAATAGTTAAAAGACCTAAAACTACTTTTATTAAACAACATAGCGTCTCTTTTCTCCCTGTACTTTATATTGGTGAAATTCTGGAAAAAAGCCAAAAGGAAAAAAAAATAATTTATTTCCTCTGGCACTTCTCCTATCTTCTGAATCTGAAATCTGCAAATAAAATGGCCAATTATTATTGCCATATTCTAGACATCTCTCTCTTACGAATCAGTTATTTTTTAAAAAGGGGGCGCTTGGGGGGCGCCTGGGTGGCGCAGTCGGTTAAGCGTCCGACTTCAGCCAGGTCACGATCTCGCGGTCCGTGAGTTCGAGCCCCGCGTCGGGCTCTGGGCTGATGGCTCGGAGCCTGGAGCCTGTTTCCGATTCTGTGTCTCCCTCTCTCTCTGCCCCTCCCCCGTTCATGCTCTGTCTCTCTCTGTCCCAAAAATAAAAAAAAAATAAAAATAAAAATAAAAAAAAACGTTGAAAAAAAAAATTAAAAAAAAAAAAAAAAAAAGGGGGCGCTTGGGTGGCTCGGTGGGTTGGACATCCGGCTTCAGCTCAGGTCATGATCTCACGGTCCGTGAGTTCGAGCCCGCGTCAGGTTCTGTGCTGACTGCTCAGAGCCTGGAGCCTGCTTCAGATTCTGTGTCTCCCTCTCTCTCTCTGCCCCTTCCCTGCTCATGCTCTGTCTCTGTCTCAAAAATAAATAAAACACTTTAAAAAAATTAAAACCAACAAGGGATGATAGTGTGAAGGAGAAGCATGGCAAAGCCAATGAATGTTTTCCCTCTAACGGTCCTCTTGTAAGTTATTTTTAACTCTTCTTTTAATTTCCTTTTTAAAATATATTTGTTAATGTTTATTTATTTTTGAGAGAGACAGAGACAGAGCATGAGTGGGGGAGGGGCAGAGAGAGAGGGAGACACAGAATCTGAAGCAGGCTCCAGGCTCAGAGCTGTCAGCAAAGAGCCCTACTTGGGGCTCGAGCCTACGAACTGTGAGATCAATACGTGACTAAAGTTGGATGCTTAACCAACTGAGGCACCCAGGCGCCCCTGGTTTTAAATTTAAGTTTGAAGGGCGCCTGGGTGGCTCACGTGGTTAAGTGTCCAAACTGGCTCAGGTCATGATCTCAGAGTTCACGAGTCTGAGCCCTGCATCTGACAGCACAGCCCGCTTCGGATCCTTTCTCCACTCTCTCTCTGCCCCTCTCTGCCTCACCCTCTCTGTCTCAAAAATAAATAAAATAAAATTTAATTTTAATTTTGATATGTCTTTTGATGAGAGTATTAATACACAGAACATAGAAAACATTACCTTCATAAATTGGATAGAGTGAGGGATTAAAAACTGAGATTTATGGGGTGCCTACCTTATATAAGGCATTATATTTCCTGACTCAGGTAAAAATATTTCATTAACTTCTCACAAAACCTTATAAAGGAGATAGGATTATGCTCGTCTTAAAAATGAGATAAATTAGATTCTAAGCATTTACAGGACTTAGTCAAGGTCTCTCATCTAGTAAGTGACAAATCACAGATTAACATTAGGACTGTCTGATTGCATTGCCTTTTTTTTAATCATACAGTGTTTCTTCCTTGAACATTCCAGTAAAAGAATCATCAGCAATAATATGACATCTTGTATTTCTACATTAACAACATCTTTAAAAATACCTTCACAAAAGGAGCTCACAGAAATAATGTCAGGTAGTTTTTTGTGTCACTTTTCCTGATGAGGAAATATCTACTGGCAAATGATCTTTCTCCAGATCTCTCAGAAGTTAGGGTCTGTTGATGACTGCCGTTCATTTCTTTCCATCCCCAGTCTAGCTGTTTCTTATGTACCGTGCCATTCAAAGATTATATTTAAATCTGTCACTTCATTATGAAACATTCAGCCTTTCTTTGGCATCAGATATCATTTTATATGTGCTAAACTGTGCCAAAATTGGGATCCACATGTTTTAGGTAGGAGAAGATTGCAATAGAGGGCATATTTATTTATATATCAACAAATTTTATAATGTGTAGTCATTTATGGACACTGCATATTTTAGTTGAATCTGGAATGTAATTTTGTTTTACTCCTATTTTTTACTTTTTTGAAACATGACTTGCCCCGCTGTTAGATGTTGTCAGACAATTCAAATTAGTTATAATGGCAGTGACTTTTGAAGGAAAATTATAGTTTAGATGATTTACTTTAAAAAATAGACCTTTTAAAAATCATTAGGTTTTATGGGCTGTTTTAATTATTTTAATCTCACATTTCAGCATGGAAATCTCCACTGCCAAGTTAAATCTTCAGAAGAAAATGAAATATAATTATCTTTTTATATTATATGAAAATTAATGATATCATCAGCACTTAAGATGTAAGTTCTTTCAAAAACTTAACCCCTTGTGGTATCTTAATTTGAAATTAAAAAGTGTTTTAAATATTTGTCTAAGAGTGCACAGTTAGAATTAAAGTGAGGGTTCTCATATGTTGCCTGCTTATATATGGCACCCCCCCCCAAAATAATGTGAATTAATACAAGAGATTCATAAACTAAAAGGCTTTTTACTATATCCCTACCTTGATCCTGGTTACCCATCTCATATAGAATAAATCCAATTTTGTGTGTGTGTGGCAAGAACTTTTTAAAATCTCTTAGTAGAGATTTTAAAATCTCTTTTACATATACAATACTCTATTTTTTTTTTTAATTTTTTTTTCAACGTTTTTTATTTATTTTTGGGACAGAGAGAGACAGCGCATGAACGGGGGAGGGGCAGAGAGAGAGGGAGACACAGAATCGGAAACAGGCTCCAGGCTCTGAGCCATCAGCCCAGAGCCTGACGCGGGGCTCGAACTCACGGACCGCGAGATCGTGACCTGGCTGAAGTCGGACGCTTAACCGACTGCGCCATCCAGGCGCCCCTACAATACTCTATTTTTAACTTTCATCGCCATACTATACATTAAATCCTCAAAACTTACTCATTTTATAAATACAAGCTTGTACCCTTTGACCGCCTTCACCCATTACTTCCATTCCCCGCCCCCACCTCTGGCAACCACCATTCTACTCTCTGCTTCTATGAGTTCAGCATTTTTAGAGTCCATGTAGAAGTGATATCATACAGTATTTGTCTTTCTTTGTCTAACTCATTTCACTTAGCATAATGCCCTCAAGGCCCAACCTTGTCACAAACGGCAAGATCTCCTTCCTTTCTTCATGACTAAATTATATTCCACCGTGTGTGTGTGTGTGTGTGTGTGTGTGTGTGTGTACACAAATATACATACATACCACATTTTCTTTATTCATCCATTGATGGACACTTAGGTTGTTTCCATGTCTTGGCTATTGTAAATAATGACACAATGAACCTAGAAGTATAGATAACTCTTCAAAACAGTTGCTTAATTTCCTTCAGGTATATATCCAGTAGTGAAATTGGTGGATAGTGTAGTAATTTTATGTTTTTAATTTTTTAAAGACCCCTCATGCTGTTTTTCATAGTGGCTGTATCAATATGCATTTCCACCAGTAGTGCAGAAGGGTTTGTGTTTGTCCACATCTTCACCAGCATTTGTTATTTTCTGTCTTTTTGATAATAGCCATTCTAACAGGTATGAGGTAAGAGCTAATCGTGATTTTAACTTGCATTCCCCTACTGATTTGAACACCTTTGCATGTACTTGTTGGCCATTTGTATGTCTTTGGAGAGATGTCTATTCAGGTCCCTTGCCCATTTTGAAATTGGATTTTTTCATCATTGAGTTATATGAGTTCCTTATGTTTTGAATATTCACTCCTTAACAGTATGTGCTTTACAAATATTTTCTCCCATTCTGTAGCTTGTCTTTTAATTTTGTTTCAGAGTTTAGTGAATAAGCAATAACATACATATAATAAACATATTTTATCACCAAAAATTAAGGATAAGTCACAGTGTACCATAAAGACTCTGGGAGGTAAATACTGCTATAGCTATTACTGCTTGCTGTCTTTGAATACCCACTGTTCAGCAGAAACCATCATGTGTACTTTAATTATTTTTCTCTAATTTCTTAGGGCTACTTTAAAATCAGTAGTATTATATCCATTTATATAATAGCAATAGAGATTAAAATGTAGCAAATGCATTGACTAAGATCCCACAGCACAATGTGAGATCAGAGATTTATTTCTGGGCTTCTTTGGTTCAAAAGTAATCGTTTTCCTCTATTTCACAATTCTAGGAAAAATTGTGAAATTACTGAAATTGAACTTTACTCCCCACATTTTGGTATTTTTCTACTTTTTTCAGGGTGTTTTCCATGCTCTCTTTAAGCAGAATTAGTTTGAAGAAAGAAATGCACCTTCCCTAAGCTTAAAGAATCTACTATGTTTTCCTCCCAGTAGTATTTATTTATTTAAAAAAAAAAAAGTGAGAAAACAGTGAATGGCTAAAACATTGTACAGTTTTCTTTTTAGTGTTTTTTTGTTTGTTTGATTTTTGGTTTGTTTTTACATTGTACAGTTTTCAACGTGTAATTGAAGAAGGTTATTTTGAGAGTTTGATTTCTCAGCATTTACCTGTCCCTATTTATCATGTCAGTTCTTGAAAGAGCACTTTTTCTCTTTCCATCAAATCGTGTTCATGCATACATTGCTCAGTAGAGGAGTTTTGCCTTCTGAGTCATTTTTTGGTGTTGGAAGACACCAACCCCAGATGAAATAGCCCATTTCATCTATGAAGGCTGTGTGTCTTTCTCCAGTCTGGAGCTCTGTGACTGAAACAGCAGCTGGGCTAGATTCCCCACAAGTATTTAAAGGCATCGTGGCAGTACTGGCCAGATTCTACAATGTCAGGAAGAATGAAAAACATTGCTTAAGTTTTTTACCTCGTTTTTAACATTTTTGTTTTGCTTTGTGGTTCTGGTTTTGATTGTCTTTGGTTTTTACAGTTATCCTTAAGCACTTTGGCAGAGTCTACTTTTGGAGAATTTTCTTCTAGTTTGTATCTCTTCTTATGATAATGACCCCCTGGTTTCATCCTGAGCGCTATACTTAGCTAAATCATCTTCATAGTTGGAAGAGCTACACAGTGGATTAATGTGGCATCTCTGAAAGATGTAAAAGTAGCAGTAAATTCTGGTATTTGACTTCTGTGCAGCATTTGATGCTATGTCCATAGTACTTCCTTAAACTTGCATTTCTTTTTTTTTTTTAATTTTTTTTTTAATTTTTTTTTTTTAACGTTTATTTATTTTTGAGACAGAGAGAGACAGAGAATGAACGGGGGAGGGGCAGAGAGAGAGGGAGACACAGAATCGGAAGCAGGCTCCAGGCTCTGAGCCATCAGCCCAGAGCCTGATGCGGGGCCCGAACCCACAGACCGCGAGATCGTGACCTGAGCTGAAGTCGGACACTTAACCGACTGAGCCACCCAGGCGCCCCTTTAATTTTTTTTTAACATTTATTTTTGAGACAGAGAGAGACAGAGCATGAACGGGGGAGGGGCAGAGAGAGAGGGAGACACAGAACTGGAAGCAGGCTCCAGGCTCTGAGCCATCAGCCCAGAGCCTGACGCGGGGCTCGAACTCACGGTCCGTGAGATCGTGACCTGAGCTGAAGTCGGACGCTCAACCGACTGAGCCACCCAGGCGCCCCTAAACTTGCATTTCTTAACCTGTTTCTTGAAATTTGTTGTAGGCAGACAAAGATATCCTCCCAAAGACATCCTTATACCCAGAACCTGTAAGCATGCTAACTTTTATGGCAGAAGTTAGCTTTAAAGATGTGATTAAGTTAAGGACCTCGAAATAGGGAAGTTATTCTGGATTATCTGGGTGCGCCCAATCTAATC
>NW_026059465.1:0-60652 GCF_023721935.1 Panthera uncia
TTTTTTTTTTTTTTTTTTTTTTCTTTCCTTCCCCTCCCCCATGGGTTTCTGTTATGTTTCTCAGGATCCACATAAGAGTGAAACCATATGGTATCTGTCTTTCTCTGTATGGCTTATTTCACTTAGCATCACACTCTCCAGTTCCATCCATGTTGCTACAAAGGGCCATATTTCATTTTTTCTCATTGCCACGTAGTATTCCATTGTGTATATAAACCACAATTTCTTTATCCATTCATCAGTTGATGGACATTTAGGCTCTTTCCATAATTTGGCTATTGTTGAGAGTGCCGCTATAAACATTGGGGTACAGGTGCCCCTATGCATCAGTACTCCTGTATCCCTTGGATAAATTCCTAGCAGTGCTATTGCTGGGTCATAGGGTAGGTCTATTTTTAATTTTCTGAGGAACCTCCACACTGCTTTCCATAGCGGCTGCACCAATTTGCATTCCCACCAACAGTGCAAGAGGGTTCCTGTTTCTCCACATCCTCTCCAGCATCTATAGTCTCCTGATTTCTTCATTTTGGCCACTCTGACTGGCGTGAGGTGGTATCTGAGTGTGGTTTTGATTTGTATTTCCCTGATAAGGAGCGACGTTGAGCATCTTTTCATGTGCCTGTTGGCCATCCGGATGTCTTCTTTAGAGAAGTGTCTATTCATGTTTTCTGCCCATTTCTTGCATCAGCAATCAGACAACAAAAGGAAATCAAAGGCATCAAAATTGGCAAAGATGAAGTCAAGCTTTCGCTTTTTGCAGATGACATGATATTATACATGGAAAATCCGATAGACTCCACCAAAAGTCTGCTAGAACTGATACATGAATTCAGCAAAGTTGCAGGATACAAAATCAATGTGCAGAAATCAGTTGCATTCTTATACACTAACAATGAAGCAACAGAAAGACAAATGAAGAAACTGATCCCATTCACAATTGCACCAAGAAGCATAAAATACCTAGGAATAAATCTAACCAAAGATGTAAAAGATCTGTATGCTGAAAACTATAGAAAGCTTATGCAGGTAATTGAAGAAGATATAAAGAAATGGAAAGACATTCCCTGCTCATGGATTGGAAGAATAAATATTGTCAAAATGTCAATACTACCCAAAGCTATCTACACATTCAATGCAATCCCAATCAAAATTGCACCAGCATTCTTCTCGAAACTAGAACAAGCAATCCTAAAATTCATATGGAACCACAAAAGGCCCCGAATAGCCAAAGTAATTTTGAAGAAGAAGACCAAAGCAGGAGGCATCACAATCCCAGACTTTAGCCTCTACTACAAAGCTGTCATCATCAAGACAGCATGGTATTGGCATAAAAACAGACACATAGACCAATGGAATAGAATAGAAACCCCAGAACTAGACCCACAAACGTATGGCCAACTCATCTTTGACAAAGCAGGAAAGAACATCCAATGGAAAAAAGACAGTCTCTTTAACAAATGGTGCTGGGAGAACTGGACAGCAACATGCAGAAGGTTGAAACTAGACCACTTTCTCACACCATTCACAAAAATAAACTCAAAATGGATAAAGGACCTGAATGTGAGACAGGAAACCATCAAAACCTTAGAGGAGAAAGCAGGAAAAGACCTCTCTGACTTCAGCCGTAGCAATCTCTTACTCGGCACATCCCCAAAGGCAAGGGAATTAAAAGCAAAAGTGAATTACTGGGACCTTATGAAGATAAAAAGCTTCTGCACAGCAAAGGAAACAACCAACAAAACTAAAAGGCAACCAACGGAATGGGAAAAGATATTTGCAAATGACACATCGGACAAAGGGCTAGTATCCAAAATCTATAAAGAGCTCAAAAAGAGACATTTTAAAAGACTTTCTTACAGAGTTAAGTGTATATGAAACTTTGAGGAGTCTCATGGGTAATAGTCCAGACTGACATCTGTCAAAGAGAGCACCTGAGAGATATAAAAAAAAAAAAAAAAAAAAAATTGTTGGACTCCAGAGAAAAGGTTGTAAAGTGTTTTCAGCCTTAGAGTTTTCCAAAGGCAAAATAAAATTAATCTAGAGAAATCTTTGCAATTTGCACATTTATTTACTTTTATTTATAATCATAGAGCATGACTTCCCTTTCTTGGGGGAGAAAATGGGACAATGACTCATTTAATCACTGAATGAAGAGTTAACTTGATAAGCTTAAGGAGAACAGGCTTATTTGGCTACCAGGTAATGGGACATAGTCTCTGCTTTTATTTATTTATTTTATATTACAGGAGAGTTAAGGATTCCTATTACCTGCTAATAAAATTCCAGATTCCTTAAAATGGCTTCCTTTATGCAGGCTCTGCTTTGGCCTTGCAAAAATAACTATTATCTTTACCCCAAAATACACATATTGATGTCTTGTTGCTTTTGACTATGGTGAGCCTCAGTCCTATTTTTTAAGGTTCAATTAAAAGTTCACAAAGACTTTGTTGATGAATTATTTTAGTGGAAATAGTTGTTCCATCTCGGAATCTCTAAACTCTGCTCCATCTTTTACTATAACACTAATTTCATTCATCTTTCAGAGTCCTTACATTTTATATGTATATTCCACATAGTTCTTAAATGCTTATAAATGGGCCGTATTTACTGTTAAATTTCCTTGTTGTAAAGGTAATAGTATGTTTTCTACATTTTACTGTGTAAAGTTGGAAAAGTTATGCATATTTACGCCCTCCAGAATTATCCTCATTCATTTTTCTGCTTTTGTTGTATTTATTTATCCATACACATTTGTGTATCCATATTCATAAATATCTACACAATAAAATGGAGATCATAGGGATACACAATTTTTTGTGTTTTTTATCACTCAAGATAATTAAATGACTATATTCCTTTATATGTACATGGCATGTATTCTTTAACAGCTGTATGAATGTCCATCGTTAGTGTGTATTTTGTTTAATCAGTCTCTAAAGATTGTTTGACAATTTTTTTAGTTTTTTTTTAAGTTTATTTGAGAGAGAAGGGAGGGGAGAAGGGCAGAGAGAGAGGGAGAGAGAGAATCCCAAGCAGGCTCTGCACTATCAATGCTGAGCCCAACGCAAGGCTCAATCTCACAAACCGTGAGATCATGACCTGAGCCAAAATCAAGAGTTGGACACTTAGCCCACTGAGCCACCCAGGGACCCCTGTTTTATAATTTTAAATAAAATAAATGTAATATAACTGTACATAAATATTTTCACAGATTCTGAAATTTTGTAAAGATTACTTCTGTGTACAGAAGTTTGAGTTTTGAAATGTCTTGCAACTTTGCTGTCTAAAACTTTGATTCTACTCTGGATTCAAACCATCAAAGACTTTCAAACCCTCATCAGTAGTAACAAGCATAATGTTATTTTAAACAATGTACATTTATTGTTTTGTGGATTCCCTGTTTGTATAATTTAGTCATTTTTTAATTGCTGAGGCTTTAAAAATTGCTTTGACTATTATTTATAAATTAATGCTAAATATTTTACTTCTCAGAAATGATAAATATTTTTACTTCTTTTAATTAAAGAATCCTTTATTTAATTCCTATGATGAACAAACTTTTTCAAAGTCATAACAAAGCAAACAAAAATCTCCTAAGTTTGGTTGTCTAATATCTTTTATGGGAAACAAAGAATGCTAGCTCTTGAAAGACTAAGTTCTAATACGGGTCAGTGTTTTATTCACTGTAACAGTAACATAATAGGCAACTAAAATAGTTGCTAAATGAATAAACAGAAGAATGAATTACTGAGTGATACTTTTTCTTTATCTGATGCTTGTCTTAAATACACCTCTATATATAGAAAAATTAAGCTGGAAATTCTTAATGACCAAGATCTTGAGGGAAAAAGAGTATCTTTGTTTATTGTATCATCCTCTAAATAAATTGTAAAAATAAAAGACAACATTTCTTCATCTCACATTTTAAATAAACAAGGTAATATTTTAAAATTCGTTGAAACCATTACCCTACAAAGAAATATTAATCACACATGAAGTACTTTAGATATTATGTAAAAATACCATGATACATATCTAAGAAAAATTTACTGAAGTATTTCTATATATCTTATAAACTGCGTTGACAAGTATGATATTCTGTGAATCTAATGTTTTAAAAAGCTTGCTTAAAAATAGTAAGCATATATACAATAGTATATACAATAATAAGATAGTATGCCCTGTGCCACTTAATTTTAAAACTAGAACATACAGGGGCGCCTGGGTGGCTCAGTCGGTTGAGCGTCCGACTTCGGCTCAGGTCACGATCTCACGGTTGGTGAGTTTGAGCCCCGCGTCGGGCTCTGGGCTGATGGCTCAGAGCCTGGAGCCTGTTTCAGATTCTGTGTCTCCCTCTCTCTCTGCCCCTCCCCCGTTTATGCTGTGTCTCTCTCTGTCTCAAAAATAAATAAACGTTAAAAAATTAAAAAAAAAAACTAGAACATACAGATGAAGAGGTCATAAAATTTTTAGTCATTGCTAAAGTCATTGCTTTGGATGTATTTCAAAGTCCATGGAGATCATATAATCAAATAATACATAAAGAAATTAGATATATGTACAAACTAGGATGGAATGGGATTCATTTAACAATGCAAATTATCATATCTAGAGAAAAAAACGGTTTGAAAATAAACTGTCTGGACACTGAAGAAACTTAGCAACCAGCAACACTGAGTAATATTGAAAAAATTCAGAGTGTAAAACTAGATCTTAGTATATCTCAGAGTGTAGTATTAACACCATAGAGCTATTCATCATGTTGAGAATATGATTCAAAACCTTTAATGTGGCTTACTAAGCCTAAGCAAACTGCCTCTTGAGAACATCTACAGCTCCTCCTCTCTACTTGTCCCACTTGGAATATCAAGAATGATTCTTTGAAACACAGACTCTTAATTTTAGAGAACAAACTGATGGTTGGTTACCATAAGGGAGGTGGGTGGGGTATAAGTTAATAGGTGACAGGGACTAAGGATGGCACTTGCTGTGATGAGCACTGGATGATGTGTGAAGTGTTGAATCACTGTATTGTACATCTGAAACTAATATTACACTGTATGTTAACTGGAATTTCAATAAAAACTTTAAATAGAAAGAATACACACACTAAATTTTTTTAAATTCAGTGTCTGTGACTGTAAGGAAGATCAAGCTCTACCTTGGAAGCACTAAGGTTTTCATTTTTAGTAATAAACATGCTGATTAGAAATCTATACTTTTGTTGTATAGACATATATACAGAAATATCTTCCCAATAGTCCATTGACTGTAATGGCAAGGCAAGCAGAGTGTTCTGTGCAAGGTGCAAGGCTCTAGGCTGGTCCTCAATTCAGGTCAGGTACGCAAGGAGACTCATGCATCTCCATTTACCCTTTCTCTTGAAATGTCCATAATGTTCCCATTTTGTAATGTAACTTTAATAGAATTAAAATTTTAAATGACCAAGGTCAAAAAAAAGAATGATTCTTCGGCTTTTGGCCTGTGCAATAGGTTAATTTTTTAATCAGCTCACATGGTAGTGTTATTCTCTAAATAGGGAGCACAGGGATAAGACTATAAGGTTTTGTGGATCAGACATGTGTTAGGTTTTGTGCTTGGTATGAGTTGGCATCTTGTAAAATCAAATTGTGATACCCAGGAGAAAGTTAAATAGATGAGCCTGGAACCTTTCTGGAAGTGACATAAGCTTTGGTAATGATTTATTTCTATATTTTAGCAGAAGACAAGCTGATATTCAGCTAGTATCTATTTGGCCATATTGGATAACTACAGATGGCCTTTTTTTTCAGAACATATGGGATTGTGTCATACCTGTTGTTAATTATTTTGAATATGTTCTTCAAATAGAAGATTGAGACTGGATTTTCACAGAAAGAAATTAAGATGCAGATGGCGGTGGTCTGGTTCCAAAACCAATCCCAGTCCATATCTTACTTTGCCTTAATGCACAGGAGTAAATGCACGAACTTATATAGAAATGGAAGTCTGCCATCCATATTACCTGCAGCTTATCTCCATCTGAAAGGTAAAATCTACTAGCCCTTATAGTTAATGTATCTAATATTTTAACTGTAATTTTCCCAAGGTGGAACTTAGAGTTATGTAACTTTTCAAACGAATTTTTTTCTAAGAAAGTTGTTAAAAATTGTTAATAATTCCTTATCCATTTGATTATTGGCTGTCAAAATATTTTCCCATTTCTGAACTTGGGGAAAACATTGATTAAGGTACCCCTCTTTTTTTAATTTATTCAGTTTGGATTTTATATAACTTTAGTAATTTGTGACAAAGCATTTAGTTTTATATGCTCTGGTAGGAGGTTCATTTTACTTCTTTATTTTTTAGGTAGTACCATGTTGCAATAGGTTTCCTAAAGTGATTTTCTTCCTTCTATTTCCTACTGTGTTTAAAAAGGTTGCATAATTTCTAAATGCACTTACTGGGCGCTCTTGCATCTGATATACTCATCTTTTACTAGAAATCGACCTTCTCAAAAGAAATCATATTCAGTATATGAGGTCATTATTATTCCATATTTTAAAGCCCAGTATATGTTTTACTTCAGAACCTGATTTTCTCGCCATGTGGTTTCATTCAGTTTATTCATAATGTTTATTTTATTCAGAATGAGTTCTAAAGATGGAATGATTGCAGTTGGAAGAAAACTCACAGCACTGTCTTGTCTTTCCCTCTATCACCAAGTACTTAAACTCTAAGTTCCTAAAGGAATATTTCATTTTAAAAAATAAAAGCTTTTACCCACTCACTCTCAAATTTTACTTCTCCCCAATTGCATTCATTATAATGTGTTTATTTGTTAAAACAGACAAGTAGATTTTAAATTTCTAATTTTTAACACAGAGTAAATATATTTCATCATTTTTACCAGTTACTGTTTTTAGTATATATATAGTGTTTGTATATGTATGTATGCATTCATGAAGAGTAAATGCTATCTGCTGCAGAGTAGGTACCAACAACTTCATAAGAATTTCACTTTTCTCACTGTTAAAAACTGAGAACAAACTGAGGGTTGATGGGGGGTGGGAGGGAGGGTAGGGTGGGTGATGGGTATTGAGGAGGGCACCTTTTGGGATGAGCACTGGGTGTTGTATGGAAACCAATTTGACAGTAAATTTCATATATTAAAAAATAAATAAATAAATAAATAAAATAAAAATAAAAAAAAAAAAGAATTTCACTCTTCTCCGGAATGATCCATAGGAAGTATCATGGGAGGATTCTAAAGGAGGCATATTTCTAATAGCCAAGCTACTATTTGAAGAGCAGAAGAACCTAGGTCCTAATAGCCAGGTGTATCATTTAATTATAATAAAATTAATTGAATATTTAAAATATACAAAGCACATTAATACATATAATAGATTCTATTTTGATTTATTCTTCACACCAACCTTTAGAATAGGGATTGTTATTCCCATTTCCAAGACATCACATCATCCATGGTTGGGGTCAATGTTAAGAATCTGCTGCATTCAAATGACATGAATAACTACAAAAAATATTAAACTGTATTGGTAGATAAAAGACCTACCTATTGTTTTCTACTAAGTGAAATTCTAAATATCTACATAGAGTATCTAAATGGAACTTAGATATTTTAGGATTAAAATTGCATGTCATTTATCTCATGCTTATTTCAATAACAATCTAAGATCTTGACTCTCTAACTGTTCTTATGAATCTAGTGAATATAATAACCCTCAGTTATCTCAGTTCTTCAAAAGGAACATTCAGGGAAATAAAAGTGATAATCATAGTTTATATTTCTAACTTCATTTTGGACCAATTAGTTAGCACTAATCCTAACATTAAACTATTTAAGTCTAATATTGTCAAAAATATATCAAACAAATTTTAATCTAAAAATTAAAGGCAGATGGTGGTGGTTAGACATTAGCAAAATTGAGATGATCTTTATCTACTCAGATTATTTTTAATTCAACTATATAGTATGCATAGGAAATAAATATTAATTTTCCCTCTCCAAACTTTTAAGTTTTTCTCTTAAATCTATATTTCTTATCATTTGAAAAAAAAAGTGCATTTTGAATAAACATTAAGTATATGAAGTTAAGATTTAAAATCATATATGTAACCAACTTTTGGAATTAGTGTGATTAATAAGAAAAGCACATTCATGATTCTGAACCTATTGAAAATATCTTTTTACATATCACTTTTATCATGAACATGATAACACTTATGCTATAATTGCTAGTTAACTTAACATTTATGTACTTGTGATTATATTGTAATTTTAACTAAAGATGTTTACACCATATATGGAAAGGCATTACTAAGCAATTAGATAATT
This sequence comes from Panthera uncia, assembly GCF_023721935.1. Taxonomy (NCBI): domain Eukaryota; kingdom Metazoa; phylum Chordata; class Mammalia; order Carnivora; family Felidae; genus Panthera; species Panthera uncia. The sequence continues at coordinate 8,342 of NW_026059465.1, forward strand.
TCTTTACCTCTGTATTACATATTTACATAGTTAGTAAATTGTTTGCATGGAAATTACCATACAAAATGTACACTTATAAAATATTTTATAGTAAATTATGTAGTTGAAATAAAGGATGTTATTAGAACTTAGGGTAACTTAGAAAAGTTTCACGTAAAACATACATTTTCTAAGAAATTCTGCTTTAGGAACAGCTTGTGTTCTTGAGAATCTCTCATTTGCTTACAAAGTACCCATCTGCAAATGGAATAGACTCTTGTCATCTATAAGGTAAATATCCTATGAATTTTGAGACTCTCCAAGTATATAAAAATGCTTCATAACTTTTAATTCACCAATTAAATGCAGTGAAATCAATCTGAAAAACGAAAGCAACCTCTGTAGACCCTTAATAATTTTATAAACAGGACTAAAGTCATTTATAAACTATACAAATATATTCGGAATGAGCTCTCACCAAAACCAGTTCCTATATCTTTTTAAATTTTAATAGTTCATATGAATTATTCATGTCTAGATGAACCATTGCCAAATTAGAGATTCTTTTTTTGCTTTACATATTTTATCTATATTTGCTAGCTAAGAACTATCACTTTATGGGTCTTAATTCAACAAAAATTACAGGGTGCTTACATGGGCCAGACACTGTACTAGGCTCTGTGGCTAGCTGTGCTTATTTGCCCTCATAGAATTTCCATTCATTCGTTCTTCCCTTCCACTACCATCACTAGCAGTTTGCTTTATGTTGTGTTTACAATAAAATTCAAACATCTTACGTGGTCCTATAATGTCTTAATCCATCTGCCTCCTCCAACCTCCTCCTTCCTCTTCCCTCTGTGCTTCTGCTATAGCATAGCAGTCTCCTTTTCTATTCCCACAACACAGACATGCTTAACTCTTTCTCACCCCTGTTTCCTCTGGCTAGGGTTTTCTTTCTCAACTTTTTCATGGCTAAGTTCATAATGTCGTTCAAGTCTCAACTCAAATGTCACATCTCCATAGAGATCCTATTGACTATAAAGTTCCCTTCTCCCTTCCCCCATTAAATTATCTGCCCTTTACTCAGCATTTAACACAATTTATGCACCTGTTTCTGTCTCTCTGCCATACAAGAATATAAGATGGAGAAAACAGGAAGTATAGTAAATATTCAATAAGTGATTATTTGATTAACAAATAAATGGAAATTGGGTAGAAATAAATTTTTTAAATGTTCCATAATCTTTTTTGAGAAATGCTGCTTTTTATACCTTGGAGATTCATAATACAGATTAGCATATTAAAGGTTCTGCATAATTTGTAGTAAAGAAACCCATTTTATTTGTTTGATTCAGAGTTTCTGAGTCTTTTTGAACATGAAAGCTTTATTTTGTTTGTTTTTTAAATAGTATCTATTAACATGTCTCTTAACTATTGTTCTTTAGAACACTTGATGGCAAACATTAGTCTTTTCTCATCCTATTGAGATTTTCATAATTCAAAATACAATTTAAACATGCATTCTAACAAATATTTGAAAAGAAAAGTTTAAAGTATTGAGAGGGTCAGAATTTGTTTTCTGAGTGACCCAAGTTTAGTTCAAAAAGAAAAAGGCATTTGCCATTAGCTTTCTTGCCCATGGTTGACAGCTGATGGAACAGTGCATGGAGTAATGTTTTCCTTTTGCTTTCTAAATTTATATTAAGCCCATAGCAAATCTGCAGCAAATTTAATGATGTTGTGGGGAAAATGTCTAATATAAAATATTTTATTATAAAAATACCAAACATTAAGGTTACACTATATCTGCTTCCATGTTTGACAGCATGGAGAAAAAGTACTATACTTACAGGGAGGGATGCAGAATGTTTTTAGAAATGAAAGTGAAAACCTGAACTGAATCGACATTTTCCCCAGTGCTCAACTCTGAGATGTTTGTACTGTATTTTGTGTTTGACAAAACAGTTTCTTATGTTCAAATTTGGGGGAAGTTTAGCCTGTTCTGGTATAATGGATTAAGTTATAAGATCTCTTGCCATTTCTGAAATGGTACATTGAAAGATATTTCTGAAATGGGATGTTAAAATATATTTACTATAATTCCCTCATGAAAGAGTTTCAAATTTTTAATAAAAAAGATTCAGCTTTAAGAGATTTGAAAGTCTTTTTCAGGGTCATATTTTTATCTACTTTTCTTTTTCGCAAGGATGATGTGTCAACAAACTTCCATTAAAAGTATTAATTACTCAAAAACTGAATCTTAAGGGGTGCCTGGATGGCTCAGTCTGTTAAGCATCCAACTCTTGATTTCGACTCAGGTCATAATCTCATGGTTGTAAGATTGAGCCCCGCATCAGACTCCACACTGAGTATGGAGCCTGCTTGGGATTCTCTCTCTCTCTCTCTCTCTCTCTCTCTCTCTGTCTCTGTCTGTCTCTCTCTCTCTCTCTCTCTCTCTCTCTTTCCCCCTCTCCCTCTTCCCCTCTTCCTGGCTCACTCATGCACACACACAGTCTCTCTCTCTCTCTCTCAAAACAAACAAAAAAAGAATCAAGTGAAATAAAGAAATTCTGCCCTAGATTTTAGATTTTATAGAATGTCTATCAACTACTAATTTTCAAGACTTTAAAAGAAAAATAATGTCTATCTCCACTAAATCCAGAATATTAGGCTGAAATTCAAGCTACCTGAATTGTTATCTGTTTAAAAAAAAAAAAAGCATGCTTACAAATGGTTGTGTTCCTTGAGAACATGTAGCACAAATACTGCTTCCTTTCTAAAATGAGCTTTAGGTAAGCCTAAAATAAACTAAACCATGTCAGCTGATACTTTTTTCTTTAACCAGATTATTTGGATGATTTAATTAAGCTGGTGGCCCTTTTAAAAAACATTAAGAAAGGCCGTCTAAGGATTGTCTAAGATTCTTTCCAATCTCAATTTCCACAGCTACAAATAACACTAAAGTTCATTCACAACTCTGGGTTCTACCTAAAACCGCTAAGGCTTCCAAGGTGCATATAAGATAGAAGCATTTATCATTCTTATTCTTTTCTTGCGCTCTCATTTTGCACCAGGCCCCACCTTAACCACTTTGTATATGTTCTGTTTTGATTCTCACAACTCCAATGTGGACATGAAATATTGTTCCCATTTACGGAGTCAGAACTCAAAAGCGGGCCAGAATTCAAAAACTGCTCTACAGAAACGTAATTGCTTACTCATAACGCATATTGAGGACTAGAGATGTAAGCGTTGAAATAATGTAGAAAGAATTAGTACTTGTAATCAGATAAACGTGCAAATGTCAAGGAGGGAATTATAGATGGGAAAAATCAAGAAGCAAATGCACACTAAGCTTTTTATTTTGGAATACTGGAATTCAGTATGAAAGGGCGAGAGAAGGATCTCTTTTTAAAGACAGAAAAAGAAGAGCGCTTTCAGAAAAAAAGATAATAAAATTTTAAGTGTTAAAGGAGGTATTAAGGTCAGAGTTTTGTACAATTGGACTATATTTTTGAGTTAAGAAGCACTGAGATATCACTAGCACTGCCACGTCATATTCAAATGAGAAACTGAGACCTAGTGAATAATTGGTGATAATCATTTACTGAGCATTTGTCGAGCCCCTACTGTATTCCATGAAGTCGGCTGGCTGTGTTCACATAAAGACACCTGCCCTACTCTTAGGGAACTCGGTGCTTAGAATGTGAGAAAATGGGTGATTATGTTCAACATGATAGATGTGGTAAGAAGTTATGTTCAAGAAGCAGAACTAGGTTATAGGTCAATTCTATTTCAGTAGAAGTTAGTAGGCGAGATCCAGATTTCTTTTTCAGAGAATGTGATCATTGAACTGTGCCTTGAAGACTGAGTAGGGTACGCAGGTCACATAATGAAGGAAGAACATTACAGGTTGAGGGAGGAAGTACGTGCAGAAGCATGGGACATGAAATACATCAGTGTCGGTGGAAGGCCATATAACATTGGTATGGGCTAACATCAAAAATAACTATTTCTCATCATTTCCTGGTTATCTTTTTGTTTCACCTCCTTGGTGTCATGTAGGAATATAAAAATAGTGTAGCTTTTAATGTAGTATTATATATGACATCTTTAATTTTCTAGCCTATAACTAGAGGAGTTCATTAGAACTTAATACATTTTTATTTCTAATGGTACACACCTTGTTTTACATCGCTACTTGCAGGTGTAGTGGATATGTTTTTATCATACAATATATAGTAAATCATATTTATTCTTCGCTTGTATTTGCTCTTATTTTGACAATTAACTAGAATCCCAAGTGGGTTCTCAATGTATTAAGTTCAAGGTCACAAATGCAACCATCTATTGTAACCAAAGGAGTGAACTCCCTAGGTGAAATGGCAGGATGCCAAGTGCATATGCATACTTTGTGTGGTTGGTGAAGGTGAGGCAGCCTGAGGAGACCGTGTACCTCAAGGAGAGTTTATTGTTACCAAGGAGGAAAGTGAAATTGGTTCCAATTAAAAGCACTTTTATAAAAGCACTGAAATATCTTTTTTTGTTTTTGAGAGAGAATGTGTGTGTGTGTGTGTGTGTGTGTGTGTGTGTGTGAGTGAGCCAGGGAGAGTGGCAGAGGGAGAGAGAGAGAGAGAGAGAGAGAGAGAGAGAGAATCTTAAGGAGGATCCATGCTCAGCACCGAGCCCAATGTGGGGCTGCATCTTACAAACTGTGAGGTCATAACCTGAGCCCAACTCAAGAGTCGGACACTTAACCTACTGTGCCAACCAGACACCCCTGAAATACCTTTCAAATATTCTAACTGATCAGTATAACAGGACTAGTTTAGGTCAATAACATTAAGATGTCCTTCATTCTTATATTTTTACATTTGAGTAAGTTATTTACAGAACTTTTATGATATGGAATATTTACCTTTATTTTCTGTATTTCTATAGAAATTTACTATTCCTAGGTTTCTTTTGATATGCTATTTGTTTTGATAATTTTATTCTCTTTTCTTTTCTAAAGGTGCTCTACAATCCCTTCTATGTATCAGTTTGAAAAGAGAATTAAATGCATAACATTAAGTTCTAATAGTTTTAACTTAAGTAGATTGCGGTAAGAAAAAGCCATTTAAGTATTAACTGAGGACATCATGGAACAATACAGAACACTGAATGATACTTAATCTACAACACAACATCTATTAGGGGAGACACAAAAACTACAGCTTGTGAAAGAGCCATACAAAAACCTAACCAAGTGACTGATGTGCAGTGAAATATTTCCACCACTGGCATTAGAAATAATTAGGTGTATCTGCAAGCTTACCAACTTAAATTTTAGGAAGGCCATATGAGACATGCATCTCATCCTTACTCCCATAAATCTGGTGATATAGTGATTTATTATCAGGTTGACAAAGAGTTAATAGCAACACACCTATACAACCCTTAATTAATGCATACAAATTATCCTGTGCTCACCACAGTCTATAGTGCTGGATCTATTCTAGTTCAATATGTCACTTAAGAAAAGTACTTAAAATACCTAAAACTTTACCAGAAAATATTATAATGAATAATCACCAATGTACATGGCATTTAGAGTAGAGATAAAGCATTTGTCTCTGTGTATGTCATGTATGTGTAGGCGTAGATGCACATACACACTGATAAATATGAAAATATTCACATTGCCAATATACAAATATATATTCATGAATAAAAAGAATAATCCAATTCTATTACTATTTAAGGCTTTAGGGATCATTCACGATGGTGATCAGTCCTGTTACATCTTTCAGTCAGTGTCATCTCTTAGTCTCTATTATTTTGCTTCTCTATAGCAATCATGACCTCTTATGAAAATTATTTTAAATATAGTTTTGTTACGTATTTGATATAATTTTTCCAGATAATAATGCCATTAAGAAATCTATCTTATTTCCTTTAATATCATATAACACTTTTCACTATCCAACAGAAGCACAGGGGAAAAAAGTTTTTGACTCCAATTAATCTAATACAAACCAAGATAATAATGGTCATTTTTTTCTGCTTTCACTTTCTTCTCTTTGCCTCCACAGATATATAGTCTATCTCCCTTGCATCAAATTTAAATAAGATTTACAAGATTTAATTCACTCACAAATTGGTAAATAAGACTATGTTTTCTAAACACATGTATTTCTTTTTTTTTTTTAAGTTTATTTATCTATTTTGAGAGAGACAGCGATAGCACGAATGGGGGAGGTGCAGAGAGAGGGGGAGACAGACAATCCTAAGTGGGCTCTGCACTGACAGTGTGGGGCTTGAACTCATGAAACTGTGAGATCATGATCTGAGCTGAAACCAAGAGTCAGATGCTTAACCCACTGAGCCACCCAGGCAGCCTTGTATTTCTTTTATAAGAGAATACATTTTGTGCCTACTCACAGTCATAACTTAAAGACGTGAAATGGAAAAAAATAAAGATGTGAAATGTATTCACATCTTACATGTCATAAATTTTCAAAATGCCTTTAATTGAAAAATTACAAATGAATAAAAAACCAGCCATTAAACAGAAGGTCATTGCATATTTTCTACAACCATCATCAGCTACTATTTGAGCATCTGTGACTGCACATTCACCCACTTCATTCCTTGTTTCCCCTGTTCCTCCATAGGCTTCTTTTCTGCCTCTCATACCTTGAATTGCAATATTCCCAAAGACTCGGATCTGGCCTTTTTGTCTTCTCTTTCTGCACCTTTTCTGGCAATATTGTCTCTTATCATGATGTCAGCAATCATTTCAAATTATATCCCTTGCCATTCTGACAGGTGTGAAGTGATATCTCATTGTGGTTTATTTGCATTTCTCTGATGATTAATGATGTTGAGCATCTTTTCATGTGTCTGTTAGCCATCTGGATGTCTTCTTTGTAAAAGTGTCTTATCATGTCTTCTGCCCATTTTTTAACTGTATTATTTGGTTTTTGGGTGTTGAGTTTCATAAGTTCTTTATAGATTTTGGATACTAGCTCTTTATCTGATATGTCATTTGCAAATATCTTCTCCCATTCCATTGGTTGTCATTCAGTTTTGCTGATTGTTTCTTTCACTGCACAGAAGCTTTTTATCTTGATGAGGTCCCAGTAGTTCATTTTTGTTTTTGTTTCCCTTGCCTCTGGAGACATGTCTAGTAAGTTGCTGCCGTTGAGGTCAAAGAATTGCTGCTTTCTTTCTCCTCCAGGATTTTGATGGTTTCCTATCTCACATTTAAGTATTTCATCCATTTTGAATTAATATTTGTGCATGGTGCAAGAAAGATGTGCATTAAAGAGGGCACTTGTTGGGATAAGCACTGCGTGTTATATGTAAGTAATGAATCACTGGGTTCTACTCCTGAAACCAATACTATACTATATGTTAATTCACATGAATTTAAATAAATAAATTAAATAAATAAACAAATCATTACATCCCTTACTTCAACTTCCCCCCTTATATATCATCCCAATAGCTTCCTCTTAGAAATGCTTACCTGAAGATTAAATTGTCCCCTCAGTGTAATCAGCAAATTCATTAACCTCTATCCCCAGTCCCCTCCTTTGGCTGATCTGACTCCTGTGCATGGCATCATCCTATTCTCAGCTACTCTGCCCACAATTTTCAGTCTGTGTTGTGAGTAAACAAGTAGTTCTCAGTAGTGCCTGAAAAACCCAGTGTGTTATTCATTGCATGGGACTCTGGCTCCCACCTTGTCCTCTTTTTTGACTAAAGCAGCTGCACTTTCATTTATTTGATACCTAGGTTTTCTGGATAAGATTGTATTTGTCAGTAAAATAAACAGATGAACAAATAAGCAAACCTGAAAACCACTGACATTTGAAAAATCTTGAAGCCATTCTTAATCATTTATTAACCACACAACTTCCCTCCCATTAACAATCAACATTTCAATGCTTTTAAACCCATATTTGTTTCTGCTGGAAAATTTGAAGTATTTCCCAATGCCAGATAATAAAATTGCCATTCATTAATGCATTCCCTGAATGTGTTTGGTCTCTGAGGATGGCTGTAACCTGTCTCTGGCCTTAGCTTATCCAAAACCTATCCCTACGCAAATGTTATTCTGTTCTATCTTTTTTTGATCAGAAATCTCCCTCTCCATAAAGTAAACTGTATCACCCAACTTTACATGTCATACTTGTAAATTCTTTACATGTCATAATTCTATTCATTCTTCAACTAGTAGCACAAAAAAAACCTTCCCTGGAACTCCAGGGGAAAATAACATATTTCTTCTTAGAACTTCTATAGAATTTTTTTTTTACATTTCTCTATTTCACAAATTCCAGTTTATGCTGAATTATAAATATTGATGAACATGACTTTTGATATCTGCTACTCTCCTGGGTCAAGGGGATCTATTTTTATCTTATTCATAAATCCTTTCATACCTATCAGAATGACTAATATAAAAACTTAGAAATATGTTCAATAAATCAATGTATTTCTTTTAATGCCTTTATTTTTCAGACAAAAAGCAAAGAATATAAGTATAATAAGTTTATTTGCCTGCTTTTGTAATGTTAGTTGATGTCAGGAGAACTCTTATTTTTGAATTCTCCATGCTCATTGCAAGAATTAATCTTTGATATTCCTTGTGATATGCACCTGAATTCTTCACAAATATGTTCGTAGCAAATTTAGTGTGAATTAGCCCAGGCAAGACTCCAAAAAAGGAAATTCTAGCAAGCCATTGGTGTTTTACAATTCAACTTTATAATGGTTTATTTATCGAATAAGTTTTCATCAGAAACAAGCTATAGATTTAGTCACCAAAAGGTCTTTCCCACAGAGTTTCTAATAAGGTCATCAAAATCCATCTGTTGAAGAAGAGTGTATTATCTCGACAGTGGGTGTTGAGTTGAGTTGGTTTTATTGAAAATTACACTTTGGTCTCTCCTCGTTCTGCAGAAAGCAAGATCTCATCACTAGGCTTACCCAAAAAGAAAAGAAAAGAAAAGAAAAGAAAAGAAAAGAAAAGAAAAGAAAAGAAAAGAAAAGAAGAGAGGAGAGGAGAGGAGAGGAGAGGAGAGGAGAGGAGAGGAGAGGAGAGAAGAGAAGAGAAGAGAAGAGAAGAGAAGAGAAGAGAAGAGAAAAGAAAAGAAAAGAATATATATTTCTGAAAGTATCCCTACAATTGAAGTCTCTGGTTGCCTACTGTTTTCAAATGTTCTATATACACTTCGTATTTTTTTGTTTTGCTTTGTTTTGTTTTTTCTGTTTTCTAATTTCAATACCAAATGCATTTCCCAATTGATGTATTGCTCTCACAATTAAGATCTGAAATTGATAGTATTAACCAGTGATTGCTAGTGGAGGATAATAATGATCAGTGTAATCAAGGTGACTTTTACAAATACACATTCCAAAGCTCTAAGGCCAGGTCTGCTATAGCGAATTACCAGGGAATGAAATTTACATGCACACACACATATATACATATCTTTAGATGTATAGATATTTAAAATGCATATCCCCCCCACCTCCCAGGGTTTCTGAACAGAAACTAGATTTAGCAAACATAGATAAGAACTTATTCTGTGCTCCTCTAGAGAACAAAACTGGACAGGTTGCTATATGTTGATAGATTAAGGTTAAACTCTAGAGGTAAAACAGAAAGAAAACTATCTAGTAGTAAGGTAATGAAGTGAGCTCTCTTTAATTTCCCTAAACTCTGGCAAGATACACTGTTAAGATTACTGGAGTTGTTTAAAGACTGTTCTGAGAATCATCCTCCAGATTTTCATTCTATGATTTAATCAAGGTATTATCATTGATGACATTACATATCACTGAAAGAAATTAATAACATCAATTAATAATTTCTTTTGCAATTTTTTTCATTAATAAGAATTTATTTTCTTAAAAATTTATTTCCCCTAAAATAGATTTCCAAAATACATTTCTAAAGATTTTTATCCCAAAACAAAAATTTAAGGTCATGAAATTTCCAAGTAGAAACTGGATATGCCAGGAAAATCACTTGTATGAGGAACTATTTTGCTCAGTTGTTTACATGGCAAATATTTATTTATCACTTTTCAATACAAGATACTAAGCTGGGCACTGGGAATACAAAGAAAGATAAATTATTTTTTGTGGTTCTAGAGGCCTTCAGATTAGCATATTTGTTTTATCTTTTAAATTTTTTCTTCACAATATAGTTTTCTATTTATATGTTAGTAATTTTTTCAGTATATCTTATGGTAGCCATAACAAATTCCCAAACTTTTTCTTTAAAAGAAGGATATGAACTGTAATAAAATGTTTTAGAGGATTATAGATTATAAAATAAAATACTTAGCATATAAATTTCTATATTTAATTGTTAATTCATTATTTGTGCCGCTCAAGCAGACGGTGTGGTAATTTGCCTATAAAAAATATGTTGATCAATTTTGTGAAAAAGCCTAGCATACAATTTGTTCAAATTTTATGACACTATAAACTGACTTAGGATAAAAAAAAATTAGTTACAGAATAAATGTGACAAGCATAAACAACTCTGACTGGCAAAGACTGCCTCCCATCATAGTAAGAATAGTAAAGGTAGAAAGAATACCAAGGCTTCTGAAAGAGACCTGAGAGTGGGCTTTAGGAAAATCATTAAGAAAAACACACAGTCTTATTTGGAATTAGAAGAGCAAGGATGGTACATTTCCACGTGATTGGAGTTGATGGAGTTAACTAGGGAAAACCTCAGCACTTTATTTGTACTCCGATGGACTTCCTCATTCTGAGCAAAGTCAAACACATTTTATCCATTACCATTAAAAGAGTTTATTTTACATTATTTATATTGAGTAACGGTCAGAATCCAAAACAGTCTGGACAGAATGGAATGGTAGGTGAAAATTGGTGAAACTTGATATAGAGTCCTGAAATTAGTTTTAAAAATCATCTGTGAGACGCGGCGCTAGTTGGTTTGTACAGGTGTGGCTCCACTGGTCATTTATAGCAGGCTTACAGTGTCATTGGTCAAGAATCTCTTCTGAATGATCAGTGCCTCTGACCTCCCTAATGTTAAATGTTTTGCCTATCTCTTCTATAGGGAAGTATAAATGACAATTGCTAGTTACTATAAAATTATGAGTTGTCTCTGGATATAATGCACCCCTTTTCTTTTAAGAGCTCTAAAAGCATGGGTGCATGCAACAAATATGGTAGCAGAGCAAATAGAAATGACTTGGGTTTGGTTTGGTTTGGTTTGTCTTCAGATTTGCTGTGACTGACAGTTTGGTAAGGATTCTAAAAAGAGTTCTGTGATTCCAGAATTTGGAACAAAGGAGAGAAAAGTTAGATCATACTCCCACGGGTATTTTCATCAGCTCACGCTGAATCTAGTGTCTTTGTTTAGAAGTGTCTTCTACTGGTACACTGTTGGGAGGAGCTGATAGCAATGACATAAGAGTATTCAGGAAGAAAAAAAGAAGGATTTCAACCCTCCCCCACACCACCACACCACCCCCCCGCCCCACCCCGGGAATAAGAAGAGTTAGCAGAATTAAAACTGAAACATATAGGGGCGCCTGGGTGGCTCAGTCGGTTAAGCGGCCGACTTCAGCTCAGGTCACGATCTCGCGGTCCGTGAGTTCCAGCCCCGCATCGGGCTCTGGGCTGATGGCTCAGAGCCTGGAGCCTGCTTCCAATTCTGTGTCTCCCTCTCTCTCTGCCCCTCCCCCATTCATGCTCTGTCTCTCTCTGTCTCAAAAATAAAAAAATAAACGTTAAAAAAACAATTAAAAGAAAAAAAACTGAAACATATAAAATCTTCCTCAGAGAAGTGGATGTAAGAAAGACATCCACTCTCTTAGAAAATGTGAAATTTGAGTGAAATGCCCATCATCCATTTTCCCCTCTCCCCTCACCCATCAACCCTTAGTTTGTTCTCTATATTTAAGTCTCTTATCGTTTGCCTCCCTGTTTGAAACTATTTTTTCCCTTTCCTTCTCCCATGGTTTTCTGTTAAGTTTCTCAAATTCCACATATGAGTGAAAACAAATGCTATCTGTCTTTCTCTGACTGGCTTATTTCACTTAGCATAATACCCTCCAGTTCCATTCACGTTGTTGCAAATGGCAAGATTTCATTTCTTCTCGTTGCCAAGTAGTATTCCATTGTATATATAAACCACATCTTCTTTATCCATTCATCGGTTGATGGGCATTTGGGCTCTTTCCATAATTTGGCTATTGTTGATAGTGCTGCTATAAACATTGGGGCACATGTACCCCTATGAATCAGCACTCCTAGTAAATAAATAAATAAAGTAAATTAAAAGTAAATAAATTTATTAAAATAAATAAAATAAATTTATTAAAATAAATTTATTAAAAGTAAATAAATAAATTCCTAGTAGTGCTATTTCTAGGTCATAGGTTAATTCTATTTTTAATTTTTTGAGGAACCTCCACACTGTTTTCCACAGTGGCTGCACCAGTTTGCATTCCCACCAACAGTGCAAGAGGGTTCCCCTTTTTCCACATCCTCGCCAACATGTATTGTTTCCTGAGTTGTTAGTTTTAGCCATTCTGACTGGTGTGGTTTTGATTTGTATTTCCCTGATGATGAGCAATTTTGAGCATCTTTTCATGTCTATTTGCCATCTGAATGTCTTCTTTTGAAAAGTGTCTCTTCATGTCTTCTGCACGTTTCTTCACTGGATTATTTTTCAGGTGTTGAGTTTGGTAAATTCTTTATAGATTTTGGATACTAACCCTTTATCCGACATGTCATTTGCAAATATCTTCTCCCATTCTGTCAGTTGCCTTTTAGTTTTGTTGACTGTTTCCCTTGCAGTGCAGAAGCTTTTTATCATGATGAGCTCCCAATAGTTCATTTTTGCTTTTATTTCCCTTGCCTTTGGAGACATGTCGAATAAGAAGTCGCTGCCACTGAGGTGAGTTCTTAATCACAGATACAATTCAATGGGAGCACTAGATGAAGATCTATTGGAGGTAATGAGGAAATGCTGTGTTAAGAGCTCAACTATGTGATTCTTCAGTTGTCATTCAAACCTGAGATTATTTTGTTCTCTGATTGGTTAAAGCAGTTGTTCCCAACTGGGGGGGGGGGGTAATTTTGTGCTTCCAGGAGACATTTGGAAATGTCAGTATAGATTTTTGTATGTCATAACTAGGGTGGTTCCAGTAATATTTAGTGGGTACAGACAAGAGATGCTATTAAACATCCTGCAATGCACAGGATAGTCCTCCACAAAAAAGGATTATCCAGTCCCAAATATCAATATGGCCAGGTTGGAAAATACTAGGCTAAATGAATAGAAAACTATTTGCATTCAGTAAAGTATAACGTATCTCATGTTCATGGGGTACTTCAGTGTCAGAAATATCTGCATTGATTAAGGGGAAAAAAGAAGATACACTCTCAACCACTGGTTTTGTAATACAGTGTTCTACGTTTTTCACATTTTCTGAGAAAAAACTAATCAGTATTCAAGTTCTAGGGTTCACTTTGTATCATTTCCCCCCCTTTTTACCTTACTTGACATGAATACCTTTTGTTTCCTGGCTGTCCTGTTTTGTCATTTTTTTCAAGTTCCATTTCTACAACTGAATTAAGAATTTTCCTATTCTACCTCCTATGGTGACAGTGATACTTTGCTTTTCCCAAAATGCTGGCCAACTTCCAAATAAGTAATTATATTTTACCTTTCAGGATTTATCATGTCGTTCCTGTTCTGAAATGTTGGGCAATTTTCTTACATGCTTGAAGTATGTAATCTTTAGTTATGGTAACATTTCAGGTGACAAAAAAAGGGCGGGGGAGACCAACACTCATGTGGTGCACATACTTTTTTTGTCTTTAATTTTGCAGTTCTGGGGGTTCTTGAAAAAGCATGGGTATTGATAGCAGAGATTCATCATTTCTGTATATGTCTCTTTGTTTTCCTTATTGATATTATGGTGTTACTTAACTAGTAATAGCAACATCAATTTAATTTAACAAATAAATATAGAGATTTTTTATTGTTATAGGCACTTTAAAAACATGGACTTATTTAATCTTTATAATAACAAATGAGGCATAGGTATTATTATTGTCTCATTTTACCAATGAAGGAATAAAGGCACAGAGACACTAAAGAACTTGTCTAAAGCCATTCAGCTAATAAATTACAGAGGTAAGTTCAAACCCAGGTAGTCTGGCTCCACAATACACACTTTTAAACACTAAGGTATGCTGTTTCTCCCAATTTTATATTACATATGATATATTTATATATCTACAGACACACATATACACATATATACATGTTAATGTACATAAACTATTTAAAACAGAGTTATACAAACTATGTGCTATAATTCTTAGCTTATTTTATATGCACAACAATCCTAGGAGATTGGTACATTTATTATTTACCTTTTTGGGGTTGAAATAATGGGTTCTGAGCAGTTAAATAACTTTCCCCAAGTGACACAACTTATCAGAGTGGAAGAATTATGATGTGAAGCCAGGAAATTTGGCTTTAGTCCAAATCTGAAATACTATAGCTTCCTACTAATAAGCCATTAACTGGCTTTCCTACCCTGAGTAATCTTTTAGTATAAACTTTAACTGGATATTGTTCTTAGTCATAGCAAGTTTTTCTTAACCTGCTACCCTGCTTCTAACAGTGAGTATGGAGGGGGTACACAGGTAAGTTTCTTAGCCTCATAATCTATATTCCCTTCTTATGTTAGCTGAGGGTGTGTTTCTTTTCTGAACATTATTCCATGCCCTTCTGAAGTTCAGGTAAAATTCTAGCAATGCAGGTATGTCTGAAAAATATATTTAAAATCATTCTATTTTAGTTATGATTTCTCTGTCTTGTATCTCCTTCGTGTCATTTTACCAACCGCTGATTATGCAAACCATGAAGGTCTTGTTTCTAATAATTAAGAACTGAAATCATGTTTTTAACTTTTTAATACAATATTTGCCATGATGTTCTTCATAATATCTGCTATTGGAAAAATAAAACTAAATGCCAGCAAGAAATGTAACTGTTAAGTCAATTACGGTATACCAGTAGGATGGATTAAACTGCTGATCTTAATATATTTATGAAAAATCATGGGAAGCATATTTGTTATGTTACCACATTTTAAAAAAAGGATCAAACATAGTATCTACTCTTTAAAAATAAGCATAGCAGAAAAGATCAACGTACATAAAATATACTTTCTAAATATGTTACTGGAAACTGGATATTTTTCCCTTTAAATGTTAATGCTTAATTTTCAGTGCTAAAACATTTTTCTCCTCAGTTGATTAAGACTTGACAATAATACAGATTTTTAAAATTCTTCAAAGCCATTTATTTGAATATTTAGGCATTGAATCTATTTTGTTTTCTAAAAGTATTCACTTTCATACAAAATAATGAGTAGAAAATATTTTAATTCATTCAAATTATTGATACATTGAGATATGTGAAAAGTTGTACTGGGATGTTCAAGATAAAAATAATAACAAGGTATGGCCTCTGCTCTCTAGGAAGTCACAGGCAAGTATAAATGTCTCCAACACTCAGTAGATTATAAAAGTTTTATGAAAGTGGTATAAATAAAAACCTGTGGGAACTTAGGTAAGTACAGTTCTGGAGTGGAGATCTGAGGAGGCTTCTATGAAGTATAGCGTCCAAATATAATTTTGACCGATGATGAGGATCTCAGAGAGAGAAGAGGATTTTTAAAAGTAACAAACAAGGAATCCAATTTGTAGTTTCAATATTTTATATACCAAACTCTAGCCATTTTTCAATGTCAACTCCACTTAACTCTTCTAGTATTTTGGCATCTTTTTATTTTGCTTTACAGATCCTGTTTTGAAACCTTATTGTATTTTGTTCTACTATTTTTTTTTATTAGCCTAAGTGACAGGATATGAGCATAGGCTTCATATTCATGAACTACTCATTCTTCAGGTCTCATTATTTTCTTTTTTTAAATTTTTTAAACATTTATTCATTTTAGAGAGAGACAGAGACAGAGACAGAGCCCGAGCAGGGGGGGGGGGGGGGGCAGAGACAGAGGGAGACACAGGATCGTAAGTAGGCTCCAGGCTCTGAGCTGTCAGCATAGACCCTGACTTGGGGCTGGAACCCATCAACTGAGATCACAACGTGACCCAAAGTCGGACACTTAACGGATTGAGCCACCCAGGTGCCCCTCATTATTTTCTAATCTTGAGTTATGATTTGCTGTTGAAGGACCCAAAAGCTAAAGGGGCTTCAAAGTAATAATAACTTGCTTTCCATAAAACATCCCATCCAGTGTTATTACTAATTTTGAATGATCGCCTTTGCTATAAATCAGTAATCACAATAAGTGAAGAGTTCATCTTGCTACTCCTCCAAATAAGATTACAGTTCAAAATTACATTTTTTAAAAATATACCAGTTATACAGAAGCAAATGGTAATAACAAAATGTTTACTGAATGGCTGACCTAAAGAACTATAATGAATGCTTTTTGGATTTGGACTTGCATTGTATTATCAACTGATTCCCTAAACACTCTTCCTTTAGAAATCCTACTTAAGCATTTCCACTTAAATTGGTCTTTGACAGCATAGTTATTGGGAGAATAAGAGTTCTTAATTTGTCCTCCCATAAGTTATGTCTAAAAAAGTTCCCCTTGAAGATGAAATCAAAGGGTGGAATGAACTGCTTAGGTTATTGATACCTGCCATCACCTAAATCTCAGAGCAGCATATCCTAAATCTTCAAAGGCTCTGCTGACATTTTCATGCCATTTTTATTTCACCCAGACCAAATTTGAAAGTATTTCAAGAGCAAATGCAGTCTAGTCATATTCCTATTTCTCTCTCTCAAAAAAAAAAAAAAAAAACCCACAGAATTGGAACAGTAATTCACACACCCTCTCCAAGTGTTTAAAACTTAAAGATAGTTCGCTATCTAAATCACTGGGCAGTTTTTACCAGTTTTATGGCAGTCGTATTCCTTTAAACTTCTTTGCCGGATGTTCATTTTGTTCACATACTTAGTGCCTTGTCATTCTGACTACCCCTGGCTAATGCTCTCTAGCTTAAAAATATGGTTTGAAGGAAATTGGCTTCTGGCTCTTGTCATAATAGCACAAACGGCAAGTCTCCAGATGCCCTATAGTGCCATAACACAGAGTATTTGCATACTTCCTCTTACACGATAGACATCAAGAATACCTGACATTATTAGAACACAGCTCAGAAAACTGGCAGAAGAGTGGCTCTTACTGAAGGTCTGGGATATTGAACTGAAAACTGAGATCTAATACATGGTTGAATTAGTGTTTTAAGAAGTAGGAACCGTTCAGTCTACATTATGGAAATATTCCACACATTCACTTAGCGTGCTTATTTAAGGCAAAATTCTTCCCCGTGGTGTCCTTTACCAATGTTTTTGTTTCTTATTTCCTCATACACTATCTGTATACAATCTATATCATATACTCACAGAACAGTTGTTTCTGAAAACCAAAAGAAAGGGATATGAAACAAGACATTATATGAAATATATATGATTACCAAAATGATCTTGGTGAACAACCATGTAATTTAAATGTGTAGAGTTTGTTGTAAGTATTCTGATTATTCATATTCTCTACAGTAAAGTCCACTTACTTCAGAAGATGAAAATAAAATTATTTTTATGTAAGGGGAAAAGCCTTAAAATCTCCTATTTCTAAGGTCAAGGATCCTCTGCCATTTATGAAACCACTACAACTTTTTCCATTTCCAACATCAGTAGAAACAAGACAGTCAAAAACAAAACAAAACAAAACAAAACAAAACAAAACAAAACAACAACAACAACCCTGATTTCACAGCTATTGTTTTTCTCTGATTTGATTTAGCTTGTGGTTTTCATACCTATAATTTCAAGAACTACAAGATTTAAAAATTGCAGGCATACACAAGAAATGTAACATTGAACATCAGTAAATGACAGTCTTGTGTTCATACATTTTTGCCATATCACTGGCTACCTGCTATGTTGCAGACAATTGTAGAATTTTTAATATAGTAATAAGTCAATCATAGCTCTTGGACTTAGAAATGAAAACACCATGCCTGAGGAATATTTCCCACACTTTCAATAAGAATTAATTTAATGAGAAAATATGATATCTATGTCGCTGATGATTTTAGGCTAAACAGCTCATTTAAATGTATTTTGAGAGTAAACTTTCTGAACTTAAAAATAATTTTGAATCTTTTAGTTTAAAATAAAATTCTGTCAAATTATTTAGATAGCTAAAATAAAAAATGACTCTACCAAATACCTCAAAACTCTTACATAGAAGTTGTTTCCCTTCCCTTGATTATCTTCCTTTAATAAGCTTTCCCCTTAGATCTGAGATTCAGAGCATGGAGCCAGAAGGAAATTCACTGTGGTCTTAGTACGGAAACAAAGGGCTTGCCGAAACCTTTGAGGTAGTCTTGAGAAGTGAGTCACTGTGCACTGATGATTTCAGTCTAAATAGCGTATGTCTTTATGCAGTGTGTTTATTTAAGTCTTACCTTATGAAGCAAAGGAATCAGGATTGTGTGGGTTGGGCCACTGGAGGAGAGACTAAATGGAGCCTGTTCAAAATCCTCAGGTCTGATTTGTACACGAAGCATCTGACGGAAGCAAAAGAGCAGGCATTATGGATGAGAGCAGGACTGGAAATTAATGGCTATAACTCTGATAACTATTTATCTTGATATTTTAGTGTTCAAATTTTATAGCAATAAATAAAGTACAAACATTAAAAAAAAAAAGACTGCTTTTTTTGTTGACTTGAATCCCAATCAGGGAAAATAAAATGCCTGTGAGTTTAAAATGAAAGTGGATTTGGTTTTGCTGATCACTGCTGGTAGTAAGCAGCCAGCTAGATGTCTCAAATCTCACTTTCAAAAAGCCTATTTTCCATTGGTGATGATCAATTTGCCCCTTGCTTATACTTATCAGTGGGTGTTCAGTTGTTACAGCAGATTGGAAGTGATTCAGTTCATTTCTTGTGTATTTTCAAAAGCAGAGAAGGATTTCACACTCAGTGGTGTGCTGCCTCACCAAAAGTAAAGAATATTGCAGCTTATGGGAGTGATAATTAAAGCCAATAATAACCTAGAAGTCTCCCTGGCTCTGCAATGTTGGGAGTAATACTTTACCATTGTATACCTGTCTGGTTGGAGATGTTCTCACTGGCTCTGAATCAGGCTGAAACTGCAATTCAAATGGGAAATGCTGAAATCATATTCCTAAGCTTTCATGTGGGGAGTTAAAATATGCAAATACAGGTTGCAATGATGAAGGTAGTGTATAAAGGTAATGTGTTATATAGGAAAAATAATGAAAGGCTACCCAACAGATGAAACAAGATAAGCTCACAAAAGAAAATGTCTAGAATGTTCTAAACATTGTGGAAAAAATATAATATAAACCATGTCAAATAGTCTCTTACTGTAATGAATATTTACTCTTTATTTCCGTTATAAGTTGGTGAAAAATCATGCCTTACATTAAGAAACAAACTAGATGAGGTATCCAAATAAGATTCAGACGAAAGAATAATATTTCCCAAAGAGTAAGTAGAGAAGTCATTGTATTGGTTTGGAATGCTTCCAATATAAAAATAAGAGAATCAGGATCCATCAAGACAGTAACTCTGTATGGACAGTTGATGGGATTCTGACTCTCCAGTGTTTAATTTCACATTTCACACTTTTGTAAAGAAGTAACCAGAAATGTTTCCAGAAGAAAGTACTTTATTTTACACTGTGCTATGGATTTGAAATTACTGTGTATGGGAATCAGGGTAGAAGGTAAGTAGGTAAATTTATAAAACTTTTCATAGTTTGAATTATGAGTTATAAGATATAAGAGTTTGTAGAATTATGAGTTCTCTTGATAATGTCTTTGTCTCTGACAATGCAGACGTCGAAAGAAACATACATTAGGATTGATCTAACTTCTATATAAATCCTTTTGTTAAAAACAGATGGCTACTTACTTACCCAAATACTGTGTGTTGCCTAAGTATGATCCTTTCAATGTGTTAACATAAATATAGTAGGTTTCAAATCCAGTATCTACCATAAAGACTGTTCAAACTTGGGAAAGTCCCTTAACTTCTTAGATTCAATCTCCATATTTGTAAATAGACATCATAATAATAATAATTTCTAAATCATAGGATGGTTATAATCATTAATTTATTTAATATATATTAAGTGCTTGAAACAAGGCCTTGTAATGTTGTTATCCCAAATATTACCTGTATTACATTAACTCTTATAATTGAATAAACACCCCTCTTAAATAACTATGCCAATATATTTCTCATACAGTTATGACTTAATATTTTTTCATTTATTTATTAATTAGAAAATCATTTATTATTTATTCTTTTTTTAAGTTTATTTATTTTGAGAGAAAGAGAGAGTGAGCACAAGCCAAGGAGGGGCAGAGAGAGGGAGAGAGTGGATCCCAAGCAGGCTCCACACTAACAGCGTGACACGAGGCTTGATCCCAGAAACTGGGAGATCATGACCTGAGAAGAAATCAAGAATCAGAGGCATAACTGACTGAGCCACTCAAGCACATCATTATTGTTTATTCTTCACGTGCCAGTTACCATCCTAGCCCAGTGAGATACTAAGATGAATAAAAATATATCTCCATCCTTTATCATCTAGCCTAAGCCTAGGCTGTCAGAATACACAGAGCCAACTTAAAGAAGCTTTGAGAAGATGGAAGTTTATTTCCCTCTTGGGTAACATTCTTAGTCAGCAGACAGATCTATTCCACATGGTTATTTAGGAACCCAGTTTCTTTTCATCTGTTTTCACCATCCCAAACTACACTGTCACAGTTAGATAGCCACCACATCGGGGGTGTAGATGTTGGGAAGTAAAAAGAGATATGGAAGAGGCATGCCCACTCTCTTAAGGGGCCTTGAGTGAAGTACACACTTTATATCTGCTTATCTTCCATTTGTGAAACTTTAACAAACATGGCAACTCTAACTGCAAGGGATACTGGAAATGTAATAAAGATAGGTAGCCAAGTCTCTGGCTATTTCCAAGGAAGATGGGGAAAAGGGATTTTGTTTGACAGCTAGCAGTCTCTAATATATAGCCCTCCGAAACTCACTGTCTCCTTTAGGGGAACAGTGATTACAATGCAAGGTGAAACTGCTAATCCAATGATATGCATATAGTCAATTTAAACAAGTCAGAAAAAGCTGCAAGCTGCAATTTAAACGAGTGTCTTGTTAAATTTCAGTTTCCTTAAACTGAATATATATATATATATATATATATATATAGTAATATAAAATAAACACATTTCAACAATTTCATTTGGTTCATTAACTAATGAAGAAACCAATAAAATGTTAAAACCAAATCAAAGGAGAATTCAAAGAACACAAACAGTTGGGCAACCCAGACAGTTGAAATGAATTTACAAGTGGATGCAAAACTGATCAATATCCACAAGGCAATAATCAGTTACATCTCCACCAGACACAATGCAATTTATTTACATTTATGGATAAGGATAATTTGCATTACTATCTTATTTCTATAATTTATGTAACTCTAAATAGTTGAAAAGACCATGAAAAGTGGAGATAATCAGAAGAGCACTCTCAACAAGATATCCAGTGATCACTCTTGCCTATTTCCAGGTTATTCACAATTTTGTCGGACAATAGTTAAGGGGCTTTGATGCTTCCCCTACCCCTCTATTTTTGCATATCTTCTCGCAAGTCAGAATTTAATAATGTAAATTTATTGTGAAAACATTTGAATCCCTATTTTAGGAGTAAATAACTACATGTTGTTTATTACTGTACTTAGTATATTGTTGATGCCCACAAATTATTATCATTATTATTAGTCATTGTAAATATTACACATTTTCTTCATTACTATAAAAGCAGACAGTATGATTCAGTAACTAATCAAGGCAAAGCTTGTGAAAATACAAGATCCATGAACATAATATGGAATCTGATGGAAGAGTAATCTGCTTAAAAAAATCTTTATTGTTTGGGATTAGCTGCCCTGTCTGGGTTTTTGTCTCTCAGCAAATGTGTAAATCTCTGTTCTCAGGAGGTACTTCCAGAAGTCCATCCAATGTCACCATTTGTTTGGTTATTACAAGAAGACCAAATGTTCATTGGTTCTAGCAACAAAGGAAAAGAGTACGTAAGAAATGAGTGTGTATTCTATGTACAAAGAAGTGGTGGAGGTAGGGTAGATGTTGAAAGGCAGTTAATAACGGCAGCACATAGAGGGTTCACTTGGGAAACATATGGAGAACACTAAGCATTTGGCATATTAAATCACAGCAGCAATAAAAACTGTGGCAAAAGATGGGGAAAGTCTTTGAATAATCTAAGTTTGTCTTCTTGTCCAGTAGTTTTCAAAGCTTTAAATCTTAGGATCTCTTAACTCTTCTAAAAAATGTTAAGAACATCAAAGAACTTTTTTAAAAAAATTGTGGGTTACTTCTGTTGAAATGTGTTATATTAGATATAAAAATGGGGATGGTTTAAACTATGACTAATTCATTTTAAAGTAAGAATAATAAACTCACTATATGTTACCTTCAATAACCTTTTTAGAAGAATTAACTAGATTTTTAAAAACAAATATTTAGTAATGAGTGACATTGTTTTCATTTTTGCAAATATCTTATTTAATGTTTGCCTTAATAAGAGATAGTTGGATTCTTATATCTGCTTCTGCATTGTTGCTTGGGTTGGATTATATGAAGAAAATCCCACTAGACATTGTTACATACAGTAAAACCTTGGATTGCGAGTAACTTGTTCTGTGAGTGTTCTGTAAGACGAGCAAACATTTCCAGCAAATTTTAACTTGATAAACAAGTGATATCTTGCAATATAAGTAGCATGTGATGCTGAATGTCACATGATCACAACTGAGCCATTGGTTCTTGAAATTCACTTTGATATACAAGTGCTTTGGATTACAAGCATGTTTCCAGAATGAATCATACTTGCAAACCAAAGTTGCACATAGTTAGAAAAGGGAGAACCTCTGGAACCCTGTAAAAGTCCTTGGGGCTGTCCCCACTGGGGTCACTGGATGTCATTTTTAGAACTGCTACTTTAGTCCATTTATGCTCACCCTTTTCTGGATAACATTAACTTCTGTCTTCAACCTCATCTAAAGATCTTCCTTATTTTATTGAAAAAAAACATACCATAATCTCTACCAACATGAACTTGTGCTCATACACTCTTCCAACTTTCCTTTTCCTTCAAATAAGTACCTGTGTTCCTTAATTATGATAGTCTGCTTCAGCCCTTATTCTCACATCTGCTGATGACTCCAGGATATTGCATCAGCATTTCTCCTCTTTATGTCTGACATTATCAATGATTTCCTCTAATACATAATTTCCATCAACATATAATCATAGTGTTGATTTTCCAATATTTAAAATAAAATAAAATAAAATAAAATAAATCAAATCTATCTTGAGTCTGCATTCCTATCTACTACTATTCTATTTCAGTTACAATTTAGAGCAAAACCCCTTGTAGAACTTGCTCCAATTGTACCTTGTAGAACTACCTCTAATTTCACTCCTTTTATTCTCAGATGAACTCTCCCTAATAAATCATTTTCTCTACTTTAAAAAAAATATTTTTTAATGTTTATTTATTTTTGAGACAGAGAGACAGAGCATGAGCAGGAGTGGGGCAGAAAGAGAGAGAGAAAGAGAGAGAGAGAGAAAGAGAGAGAATCTGAAGTAGGCTCTCAGCTCTGAGCTGTCGGCACAGAGCCTGATGTGGGGCTTGAACTCCCAAAGTGGGAGATCATGACCTAAGTTGAAGTTGGACGCTCAACTGACTGAGCCATCCAGGTGCCCCTCATTTTCTTTACTTCTTTACAAAACTGCCACTGTGATGGTCAACAGTGACCTCTACTTTACAAAATTTAATGTTGATTCTCAATAGGCATATTATTTCACTTAGAAACAGTGTTTGATGGTTGGCCACTTGCAACTAAATCAATCATTTTTTTCCATTTGGCTTTCAGGAGTCTCTCAAAGGTTTTTTTCTACTTCATTTGCCTCTCATCCCCAGTCCCATGTTGACTCTCCCATCTCTTCTACTTATTATATATTTGGAGTGTCTTAAAGTTCAGTCCTCAGATTTCTTTGGTTCTCAATTTATATTCATCCCTGATAATGTCAAATTTTATCTCTCCCAAACCTCAAAATCAAATATCTAAGTGATAATCCACAAATCCACTTGAATATCTAATGAGTATTTAAAATTTTAACATATCAAAACCTATACTAATGATAATCTCTCCTCCCTTTTATTCTTTCTAATTTTCCCCATTTTGATAAATTCCACTCTATCTGCCAATTATTCATGTCAAAAACTTGAGTTTCATTCTTGGCCTTTCTCTTTTTACATCCTATATCCAATTACCTAGCTAACTTCCCTTTACCCTCCATATCCAAAGCTACTATTCTAGTCTCATGTACCATTAAATATATTAAATAATCTTAGTGGCATGATTGCATTAGTATTCTGATCTTCTACCTTCTGTACTTGTCCCCCACACTCTAGTCTTAAAATAATAGATCTGAAACAAAGATCATGTTTTTTTCTCACTGCAGAATCCTCTAATATTTTCTGATCCCATGGAGATTAAAAGCTAAAGTCCCTCTTAATCCACTTTACCTATTTTGCCTGCCTGCCCCAACTCCTCCCTGCTCTGGTAACAAACAATTTGTTTCCTATGTTTATGAATCTGTTTCTGCTTTGCTTTGTCCATTTGTTTTGTTTTTTAGTTAATGTACAGCATAGGGAATATAGTCAATAATATAAATTTATATGGTGGCAGATGGTAACTAGACATCATGGGAATCATTTCACAATCTATAAAAATATCAAATCATTATGATGTGCACTTGAAATGAATAGGATATTGTATGTCAATTATACTTCAATTAAAAAAAAAAGAAAAAAGCTAAAGTCCCATCAAAAACCTCAAGGCCTTAAAGATTCTACTCTTCCCTTACTTTCTGGCTTCATATCCCACCACTATTACTTTATCTTCCTCTGCTCCAACCACTCTGGCACCTTGCTGTTCTGAAGAATACTAAGCATGTTTCCAACTGCCTGATATGGCCTACTCTCAGATCTCCACATGATATCTTGCTCCTTTCAGGTCTTTGTTCAAAGGTCGCCTCCTCATTGGGACCTCCCCTTGCTTTTCTATTTAAAATTACAATTCTTCCCACAGTTATCCCTGTTCACTGTGTCATTTTTCTCCCTATAATTTATTAGCAATTATCATTTTTATCCGCTTTTTTTCCCCCACTGCTATATCTTCAGCTTAGCACCTAGTAAAAGTTTAATCAATCTTTCTGGGAAAAATCAGTCACTCAACATGTCTGCTCCCTTCTCAGTAAACCAAGGCACTATTAATATAGTAATATAAACCCATTTACATCTGAGAGAGAAGGTCTCAGCCACAATCATGGCCAGAACTTGGTAAAGTCATTATTTCTGTTCAATTCTAAGAGACTTATATTCTAAATTATGCAGGAGCTCAGAAAATACTGTTTTTGAAAATATTGCTTAGAGAATTCTAACCCAATCAGAAAAAAGTCAAAATTAATAATATAAATAAGAGGAATTCTTATATATAGAAATGTGTTATATAGATACAGAGAGAGAGAGAAATATATATATACATAATAGTTAAAAATAATTATTGCAACTGATAGTCACAAGATTGAAGGAAAATAAGTAATTTAGAATTGCAATATAACTAAAGTAAAATACTATGATTATGACAATAATCTTGGGCTATGTTTTCTTAAAAAGCCAACAAATAGTAAAAAGAAAGAGAAAATTATTAGGAATATATATCAGGAATAGCAAAGGAAGTAATTCATTACGATAAACATGAAAAATCAAACCTTATTCTTTGCTTTTTACATTTGACAATTAGAGAATTTTTGTTTAAGTACCTATTTTAAAACTTAAAAGACTCATTTTACATATTTATCAAATCAATTTAGAAGACATATTCCAACTGTGAGTTGACTAGATAATTAGAAAAAAGTATGAACAAATAGCATCAAAGCACAAAAATACTAGCATCTAATCTAAAAAGAATAAGCATAAATGGTTTAATTTCCTTCAGGTTATATAAGAAGGGAATTCCAATCATACCCTACTTATAAAAGAAACTTCTGAATCTCCACCTTGTAGTAAGGTTGCAAATAAAAATCTAGAAGATGACAGATCAGAGAAGTTAAAAATACAATAAAAAGAAAAAGCAGTAATGGCAAAACTGTTCTCCTGTGTGTTTCCTAGGGTGAGGTGACAAAGCATTACAAGCCAGATGGCTTAGACAGGAGAAAGCTACTCTCTCACAGTGTTGAAAGCCAGGGGTATCAGCAAGTCACGCTCCCTTGAAAGGTTCCAGGAAATTCTCTGTGCCTCTCTCTCCGAGCTTCTGGTGGCTTTAGGCATTCCTTGGCCACAATCCTTGTGAAGGATTATCTTCTCCCTGTATTTTTTCACGTGGCATTTCCCCTGTGCATGCATGTCTGTGTCCAACTTTCTTGTTTTCATAAGGACATCAGTCATACCGAAGTAGGGGTCTACCCTACTCTAGCACTACATCATCTTAACCAATTTTATTTATAATGGCCCTTTTTCTTTTATTTGTATATGTATACACATATTTTTATTTATTTATTTATTTATTTATTTATTCATTCATTCATTCATTCATTTATTTATTTATTTTCACAAGGACCCAATTTCTAAATAAGGCCACATTCTGAGGCACTGGTGATTAAAGCTTGAACATATGATTTTTTTTGGGGGGGTGGGTATAATTCAATCTCTAATATCCTGCAAGTAGAATTCAAGACAGGTATAATATTAAATGAGAACATAAGTTTGCATTCACAACTATAATCTGTAATGAATATGTGAGTGGTAGTTATGTGTCAAATAACATAACTGCAAAATAAATTTTTAAACATTTTGGCATACAAAGAGAAATTCAAAAGAAACATAAATTAATTGGGAGATAATTTTAACAAATATCCCTCACACTATGACAAATATGATAATCAAAGTAAATAGAGAAATGTACTTAGATAATATAGAATAAAGTTAACTAATAGATTTATAATCAAATTACTTCACTACAAATGAAATAAACTTATTTTATTTTCAGGACCTACCAAACATTTTAAAAGCATGGATGATATAAGGAAAATAATATGTATATACTGTTAATATATTCTAGGCTCTGTTAAGTAGTATCTGTAGTATTCACATTACTTTACATAGAACAAGAAATCTATGAAAGTTTAAAAAAATTTTCTTTTACATTTATTCATTTTTGAGATACAGAGTACAAGCAGGGGAGGGGCAGAGAGAGAGGGAGACACAGAATCTGAAGCAGGCTCCAAGCTTTCAACACAGAGCCCAACATGGGGTTCGAACTCACAAACCGCCAGATCATGACCTGAGCCAAAGCCAGACGATTAACCAACTGAGCCACCCAGGCACCCCTAAGAAAGCTTAAAATTTAAAAACTGCCATCAGGACATTTAAAAAAAAAAAAAGTTTGTAGGGCCAATCAAATATGTATTAACAGATTACTGCAAATTCACAAATGGACTTATATCTTAAAATTACACTACTTTATTATTCATAAAGAAACAAATTACTTGATCCATTTAACTGAAGAAGTAAATAAATATAACTACAAGAAATACATAATACAAATAAAAATAATTGACCAGAGAACAGACAATAAATAGAATAAGGGTATAAGGTAAAATGTAGTAATGTATGGAAATATGCTTTAAAAGACAAGAAACAGAGATAAAGTAAATTTGTGAGCAAATGGTGACTATATTTAAATAATTATTTTAAAATTTCTGTATTTATTATCTTTCTAGTTGAGCTGATTCTGAGTAAATTCAAGTTATTTTAAACTTCTCATTATACTCCTTGTTTATTGAGTTGAAAAATTAAATTCAGTGAATTATCTGGAAAATAGAAATAATTGACAGACTCTATATCCAATGTAGAGAGACCAATAATCATGGGGAAAATTACTTCTACAGAAAACCATGGACCCAGAGAATTCCTTAGGTGAGTGTTTTCACACTTTCAAGCATGGTTATTATCCTATAATGTGTTTCAGAGGATGAAGAAAATATGAAAAGACATACAGGGATCCCTTTATTTAGCTATATTAATTTTTATACAAAGTTTAAAAATATAAAACCAAAAATATCCGTGACTAATGTCACTTAATGTAAATGTGGACGTTTTAAATAAACTACCAATAAATTGAAATCAGCATTACATTTAGTATGTATAAAACTGTCTTTTAATTTCTCTTTTAATTTTGCCTGTTTTAAATCCATGACCACTACTTCTGCTAACAGTACTTTGTTTCTGTCTTATGAAAAATCATCTTCCTTGTCATGTGGACATTTTTTGAAGCTGTGAACCAGCACTCCCTACTGTTTTCTCACAAAAGTGAGAAAACTAAGAAATCTGGCTTATCAGACAATTTCATTCTTCCTGGTTACACATTTTCTTTATATATCAATAAATTCACCCACACGCACACACTTTTTTTGCAACCTCTTATTGTTGAGTCTGTTTCATGAAACCAAACCCAAAAATATAAAACCATTATAATCTACCTCAATCAAATAAGACTTAACCTAAGAATTTAATAATAGTTTATTCATTAGAAATCTATGATCAAATAAATAAGGCAAATGAGAAAATATCACCCCAAGAGATTCTGAATGTTATTTAATACTCTTTAAAAATATTTATAAACTTAAGGAAGGAGAAGTGCAGGAGTGTTTCCTTAAAACTGTATAAAATATGTATTTTAAATCAGAAGCCAACATGAAGCTTAATGATGATGCACAAAAAGTCATACTTATTAAAACTAGGAAGACAGCAAAGATGTCTGTAATTGCTATTATTATTTTATATGATTCTAGTTGTTCTGGCCAAAGCATTAATAAATGAAGCATATAAGAGAGAAAACTCTTAAAAAGGAAAGTATAAAATTATGGTTTTCAAGTGACACAGTGATATGTCTAGGAGCCCTAGCAAATCAACTCAGAACTATTAGATTTAATAAGAAAGGTTATCAAAATCTAGATATATAATAAATATACTTGAAATGGTATCTCTAATCTTCTGCATTGGGGATAGGTGTCTGTAGGGGGCAATAATGGAAATGTATGTGGATAAGTTTTAATATTCAAGTAATATGGTGTGAGAAACCATTACCCATGTTGAAGGGAGTCTACTGTACCACCATGTTATTCCTGAGAATCCTCCAGGAAAGGTGTCTTTACATACCCCACAGAATTATACTTGTAAAGTATGTATGCTTAACAACTCTGTCCTTTCTATGAATAGTTTTCCAGGCTGCTTCAGCTCTTCTCACTCTATTATGCTTCAAATTATTCTATTAATTCCCCAAATCACTGCTAAAATAAGACTACCTTGTTTAACAAGTTTTATCAAATGCTTGTGGACAACATAAAGGAATTACAATCCATATAATGAAATCTGAAAACCAGATAATCAGATTTTATTTCTCCTTTAGTCCACTGGCTAGAACCCTCCCCAGAGCTCTCTTTTCCTTGGGATTAGTCTGAACGCTATTCTCTTTTTAAAAATCTGTCTTCCGAAGTGCCTGGGTAGCTCAGTCAGTTAAGCCTCCACTCTTGATTTTGGCTCAGGTCATGATCACACCATTTGTGAATTCAAGCCCTATGTTGGGCTCTGTGCTGACAGTGCAGAGCCTGCTTAAGATTCTCTCTCTGCCCCTCACCTGCTTGTGCTCTCTCTCTCCCTCAAAATAAATAAGTAAAAATAAATAAACAAACAAACAAATAAATAAAGATAAAAATCTGTTTCTCCCTAGGTTCATAGATCCTAAAAACTCAACTTCTTAGTAGGGTGTCCCTCTTTCCTCTCCCCCCTCCAACAATGAAATAAGAATGAAAGACAAAACTGTATAGCTAATTATCTTATGGAGATGCTCATGTCCCAAAGGAAGATCTAATTTATTGTTAAACTGAATGCTTAATACCTCAATGAGAAGCATTGGTCTTTGGACAGCATCCCATTTTCAGAACTTCCTTTATATTTGCATAAATATAACGGCTTGCTAGTATGGTCTCTCTAAAGAAGAAAGAAGAATATGCCTCAAAAACAAAAGCTAGCTTTTACCTTTAAAACCATGGGGAAAGAAAGTGCAGACAATTTGAAAACAGCATTTTGCCTTGGCTACTATCCAACATGTATGCAGACCTGTTGGGCTTAATCTCAGAATAGTACCTTTCCCAGTAAAATAAAATAAAAATTTTAAATGAAATAAATTAAGTGATATTGTACTCTGGCTATAACCAGAAATGTACAATGCATAAAGAAGTCAAATTACAGCTGCCCCCAAATAAATTGCCACCAAATAGCCATAGAAGGAAATGTGTAGAAACACGTGAATAAAATTACAAATCTTTACTGCAAAATGTAAAGAGAACTTGAATAATTTAAGATATGACTCACATTTCTATATATTCTTGCCAAAGTTAAGTTGGAAGATAATTTCAATTAAAAAATCTCACTCATATTGACATGGGCAAAGACAATTAGCTGAAAGAATAACATTCTATAATTTATTGGATAAGATTTTGGATAACTTCAAATTTCAGGATATTGGAAAAAAGAGTAAGGTGGGAGAGCTAGTTGTATAAGATATGATCTAGATTCTAACAGTATAATAGTTAAAATTAGTCCTTCCATTGGCTCAAGAGTAGATAGGTGGTTAGCAAGACCACAGTAAAAACATAGAAATAAATACTGGATAGATAGAGAGAGAGAGATGGATGGATGGATAGAAGGATGGACGGATATATAGGTAGATAGATAGATAATAGATAGCTAGATGATAGATAGATAGATGATAAATAGATAATAGATAGCTAATATACATATATATGATAAAATTAATGGGGTAACAAAGCTCTTTCCATAAATAATTTTGAAACCAATATTTGACTATTCTTTTAAAAATAAATTTATTTTCAAGTCACATATAGGGGAGGAAAAATTTTTCCTTTACCATTCTAGGTTCTTTGGATTTATCTATTAATTACATTGATATAATACAGATTAACAGGAGAAAAACATATTTAATTATTAATATTCAGGATCCCCATTAGAATATGAGACCCATAGGCAATAAGACAACTGAGGCCTATATTGAATTCTGGGTTAAGGAGAAGAAGGTAGTGGTCTAAGACTTGAGACTAAATGGATGATAGTTTATAGAAAGATAAGAAGAGCAAAATGTTTGGTAAGGAAATGTTTGCAGTGCTGTGCAGAGAATATATGACACAGGAATTTGATCTCCAGACCCTTCCCCCAGCTTGCCAACCCAGTCCGTATTCTTTGTAGTTATCTCCAGGGGTGATAGTTCTCTTCCTGGACAAGACTCTCAATCTAAATTATTTGGGGCAGTGAAGGGAGAGATAAAAGCTCTTCCTGAGTCTTTTGTGCATCAGTTGACTTTAGTTCATGGTAATCCATATGCCAAGTGACACATTTTGGGGAGGCTTATTCTGAACCCCTTCATTAATTTCAGGTAGATTAAAGGGTTGATAATAAAATAAAAAGCAAATTAAAAAAATAAGATGCTATTGAAAATTTATATTATAAAGACTGGCTTGACTACATAAACATTTCTGCAAATTTAAAAGAAAACCATATGAAGTAGCAAGAATATTATACACAAAACAAAGGAAAAACTGGGGTGCCTGGGTGGCTCAGTCAGTTGAGTCCGACTTTGGCTGCATTCGAGCCCCATGTCAGTCTCTGTGCTGTCAGGTTGGAGCCTGGAGCCTGCTTCAGATTCTGTGTCTCCTTCTCTCTCTGCCCCTCCCCACTTGTGCTCTGTCTCTCTCAAAAATAAATAAATGTAAAAAAAAAAAAATAAAAAACAAAGGAAATACTAAACAATAAATTAGGGAAGTATTTGTAATACAAATGATAAATCAGTGATATTATTAAAATATAAAGGCATCATAAAAATGGTATTTTTACAAAAGTAAAACTCCAATAGAAATAATGGGCAAATTACACATACACACAAACACGAAGTAAATATGGATAGCAATTATTTGGAGGAAAAAAAATCAACTGCCCTTAAAAATCAAACACAGTTAAATACATAAAAAGCAAGTACAGTAAAGCCTTGGTTTGCGAGCAAAATTTATTTGGGAAACATGCTTGTAATCCAAAGCACTTGTATATCAAAGCAAATTTCAAGAACCATCAGCTCGGTTGTGATCATGTGACGTTTATCATCATATACTACTCATTGCAAGAAGTCACTCGTTTATCAGGTTAAAATGTATTAGAAATGTTTACTTGCCTTGTGGAATACTTGCAGAAAAAGTTACTTGCAATCCAAAGTTTTACTGTATTTTTCACCTATCAATGTCCTTAAAATACATATTTTGAAAAAGTAGCTAAGCTCTGACAAGTACAAAGTAATTAGTTGGCAATTCTCTTACAAAGGTGATGAGAATGTGAATAAATGAGACTTATTCACAAAATAATTATTCACAAAATAATTATTCGCAAAAATAATCTGGTAATTTCTATTAGAAGCCTTATACATGTTCATATTCTTTAACTCAACAGTTCCATTTCAGTGTTTAAAAAAATTCATCGGAATCTATTTAAAGAAATAATCATACATATAGATAAAAATTACATATAAGCACTGAAAGCATGTCTGTGTGCTAATAATAGTAAAAGGGTTAAATATAAAATAATGGTCCAGAAATAGTGAAATTAAATTAAGTTAAAAATGTTAAAAATATCTTATTATAGAACTTTAAATATCATTAAAATTATATATTGAAAAAATGCATAAATTATAATATTGAATTTGGAAAATTTAAATTCATTACAGAATTGTGGGTTTTATATTTTTATCATATGAAAAAAAAGGCATTGGTTCCTCTCCTACCACACTGATTATGCCAACTCAGTCTCCTGTGCTGTCTGCCTCTCATTTCCTCAACCTCTAAATTGTGTTGTAAATCAAAGCTCTGTCTTAGGAATTCCTCCCTTCTTTATCTGTGCTCATTCCTTGGGACATCTTAAACTGCTTTCAGGGCTTTCAAAACTGTCTATGTACTGAATATATGTGTAACCTTGACCTCTCCCCTGAAAATGAGGTAAATATACCTAAAACTATTCGACATTATCATCAGGATATTTAATAGGCCTCTCTAACTTAACATGTGCAGCAGCAAAATTCTATCATCCTCTCCAAATCTATAAATGCCAATTCTATCCTTCTAGTAGTTCTAGACAAATACTATGGAGTTACTCTTGCCTTCACTCTATAGCTCACCAATACTACCATCCAATTGATTATCAAATGTTGTTGCTTCTATCTTCAAAATGTATCCAAAATTAACCATTTGCCACCACATCAACTACTAATATATCACAGATCTGAGTTGCAGTCAGCTCTCACCTGTGTTATTTCAATAGCCCGTAACTCATGTTCATTCTTTCCGTCTTGTACCTACAGCACTGGTGAGTGGCTACAATATGGTTATATATCTCCTCTGATCAAATAATCAAATGGCTTCCCATGCCACTTAGAATAAAAGCCAAGTTCCATATGATGGGCTACAAAATCCTGTAAGATTGGGCACCATCCTCAGTTCTCTGATGTCATCTTTTACTACTTTCTTTCTTATACTAGCCTTCATTTCATTTCTTATGTACACTGAGGATACTCCTTCTGGAATAGCTTTCCCATGTATGTCTGCAGGCCATTTCTAGCAGGTCCATGATCTACCTTCTCTTTTTCCTGTTTCTCGCCATTTTCTTATCCACTTCTCACCATTTTGCAGACTATACATATATTTTTTTTTTGTTTCCTTGCTTACCGTTTGCCTCTCCCAGCTAGAATGTAAGCTCTATGAAGGCTGAACTACTTCGGCTCAGTACAATATCAGACTCAAATTTCTGCTCAATAATTATTGGTTGTATGCATGAATAAAAACTCACATCACATTAGTATACAATACAAGCCAAAAACATCAAAGTAAAAATTCTACAAAGGAAAATTAAGTTTGAAAAGTAATAATAATTATAATATAGTTTATATCAAACTAGGTTACAGAATAAAATATTAATAAAATATGTCAAATACATAAAGGCATTCAAAACATTCACACATGAATATTTATACTGCATGAGTTCCAAAAGTCTATATAATACCCACTCTTCCAGATAATCAGAAATATAACAGTGGCCACTATATTTCAAATCAACTTATAGTGACGATACCAAGCCTCATGAATATAAAGATTATTTCTAGTTCATCAAAAATAAATGCCTCCTCTAAAAGTATACATTTTTTATTCTTCCAAGTTTTTATTTAAATTCCAGTTTGACAGCATCACAAACTATTTAACTATTCTTATTTAAAACATTTTATTGTACTTTAAATATTTCCAATTCTTTTTGTCAAGCTAATTTCTAGCTGTTGCTCCATATTCAGTATTCAGTATTCAGATTTTTCCAGATCTTGAAATTGTGCTGCAGAATGCATCTTTATTCTAAATAAATTTTTGAAAATCAAATTATTTTAGACCTAACACTATCTTTTGTTTTAAGTATACTTATTTATTTTGAGAGGGAAGGAAACAGAGCATATGAGCAGGGGAGGGGCAGAGAGAGAGGGAGAGAAAGAATCCCAAGCAGGCTCTGTGTGTCAGCATACCACCCAATGTGGGGCTGAAACTCACAAACTGTGCATGACCTGAGCCAAAGTCAAGAGCCAGACACTTAACCGACTGAGCCACCCAGGTGCTCCTAGACCTAATACTTACCTTAAACCATTAGTTTATGATGGTAAAGTCCAAACATTAGAAACATAGTTAACATATTGATAAATAATTGATACACTGTGTTATACGAGATCCACATATGTAAACATAAGTCATATTAGAAGAAAGACCTTATGGTTAGTAGACTTTTGGTTTTACTGGATCCTATTTCTGGAAATCATCCGTGACTCTGGGATCTTCTTGGGAATTCCACCAAAATCTCTCTCTCTCTCCCTCTCTCTCTCTCTCTCTCTGTTTCTCTCTCCCTCTCTCTCTCTCTCTCTCTCTCTCTCTGTTTCTCCCTCACTCTCTCTCTCTTTAAGTGCATTTAGAGGAAAGTAGGAGGGTCTTTTCTATTCCCTATATCCGTTTCCTAGACACTTAACATGGATATCTTCATTCTGTTAGAATTTATGGTAGCTTAATGAATCTACACAATTATTATGTTATTTTCCTGAAAATAGACACACTTAGCTTACTTCAGATAAAAAGAATGCAAAGCAAATATATATTGGATTATAAAAAGTCAAAAATATGTTGCAAGACTTAATAAGAAATAATATTTATTATTATTCAGGATCTAATAGGAAATCTAGTAGTTGGATAATAATGCCTTATCAGATATATCATTTGCAAATATCTTCTCCCATTCAGTAGGTTACCTTTTCATTTTGTTGATGGTTTCCTTCACTGTGCAAAAGCTTTTTAATTTGGTGTAGTCCCAATAGTTTATTTTTGAGAAGACTAATCCAGAAAAATGTCCAAGAGATTACTGCCTATGTCTTCTTTTGGCAGTTTTATGGTTTTGTGTCATATTTAGGGAACCCTTATGCACTGTTTGTGGGAATGTAGATTTTTGGTGCTACCACTATGGAACACAGTATGAAAGTGACTTTAAAACTTAGAAAATAGCAATGCCATATGATCCACTATCCCATTGCTGTATTTACCCAAAGAAAATGACAAAAAAAAAAAAAAAACAACTATAATTCAAAAGGATATATGTACCTGTATGTTTATTGCAACATTATTTGCAATAGCCAAGATATAGAAGCAATAGCCTAAGTTTCCATTAATAGATTAATGAATAAAGAAGATGTAGTACACACACACACACACACACACACACACACACACAGTGGAATATTATACAGCCATAAAAAAGAATGAAATTTTGCCATTCAAGACAACATGGGTGGAACTGGAGAGTATCACACTAATTGAAATAAGTCATACAGGGAAAGGAAAATATCATATGATTTCATTTACATATGGAATCTGAAAAATAAACCAACAAACCAACAAAAAACAGAAACAGACTTATAAATATAAAGAACAAACTGGTGGTTGTCTGAGCAGAGGAGTGTGGGAGGATGTGTGAAATAGGTAAAAGGAATTAAGAGGTTCAAATCTCCAAATATAAAATAAAAATAGGGATAAAAAGGGAATATATATTCCATATATATGTATATATACATATATATATATATATATATATATGGAATATGGTCAATAATATTGTAATAATTTTGTATGGTGACAGATGGTAACTACACTTATAGTGAGCATTGCATAAAGTATAGAATTGTCAAATCACCATTGTACACCTGAAACCAATAAAATATTGTATGTCAACTATAATTCAATTAAAAAAAAGTGACAACACAGAAAAAATCATCTACTGGCTGGACAACAGGTCTGGTAATCCAGCAGTATTTCTGGCATTTGGCCTTGAAAAAATGGAATTTCAGTAGGTGTTACTGAGGTTGGAAAGACATTCTAAGTGTTTGGAAGTATTGAAATGTTATACTGAGTTCGGATCCTGAAGGGCTTTGTATCATTTGGTTTATTGGTATGTAACAATACATTATAGCACATATTAGTACATACTAGTATGTACTTAAGTACATACTTAAACAATAAGCCTTTATTATTACATTTAAGTCTTTGTCTCATCTAGTTGGTTCTCCTGATCAGGGTTAGACTTGGCTGACCTCAGCTGGGCTCACATATGCATCTATGCTCATATTATGTGCTGGTTGGGCTGGCTGGTCCAGGATGGCCTCACTCAAATGTCTCCTGTAGGTCTGCTGTCAGCTGGGACAATGGAGTTTCTCATCCCAGGTGTTTCTCATCACCTGGTAGGCTTATTCATATGATGATGTCAGGGTATAGACAGAATAGGAGCATGCAAGGTATTTTGAAACCTGGATTTGGTGCTGGCAAACTGTCACTTCCAGAACATTCTATCTGACAAAGCAAATATCAATGTAAAGAAATAGTATTTATTTACATTTTGATGAAAGGAGCAGCAAAATCACATAGCAAAAGTGTGGAGCCAAAGAGGAGAAAGATTTGCTAACCATTTAGTAATCAATCTATCACAATGAATTTCAAATTAAGGTTTGTGGTATGAATGAGTAGTAGAAAGTTTTTCCATCCTTTGACATGCAGAGGGAGACAGGATCAGAGCTTTGAAATTAACATGGGACCAATGAAAAGTGGATTGAAAGTGGGGATAAACTGCAAGTGAAAAAAGCAGTAGTGATATTATTCAAATATGCATTAACACGATAATGAGGGATTAAAATTTTTTTTTTAAAGGAATAGATAAATTGAGCTGGAAAGGTACAATTGACCAAAGCATGGAACTTCTAAATAACCCAAAGAATAAAACCATTTCTAAATTCTTGCATCTTGGTGTTGGGTAGACTTTCCAAACATGAAAGTCAAAAAGAAAGAATATAGTTCCAAATAAAATATAATGGGACTTAATTTGACCATGTGTCATTTGATTTTTTTTTCCTTCAGTGTGGGGGGAAGAGTTTAATTCCTGCTGGAAATCACTATAATCACTTAGTAACATAACACTAGAATTCCTTTACAAGGAATTTAGAAAGATTTACGGTCCTTCTACAAATTTACATTTACTCCCATTTCATTCCCTCTGTTTTTTTTTCTCTGCATGGGGAAATTCATACCTTCTCTTCATAAGCTTTTCAAAAATATTCTTCAGGATATGCTCTGGAAGACTTTCAAAATTAGATTATCCTCTGGAGGGAAATTAAATCTATGGATTCATAGATTGAAAAAAGAGCTAAAATAGCCTCAAAAATCTATAGATATTTTCTTCTTATAGGAGTCCTCCATTTCCTTCAATTTATCAATAGCTACTTCTAGAACAATACAACTTCTTATTTTTAAATCTGTACTCCTTCAGCAAGAACTCTATCTTATCTTTTTTTTTTATTATTGATATCACAGAACTAAGAGGACAGAAAGGTATACTTCCCTGGAATTAGCTCAAGTTCTTAACATAATTTATATAGTATTTCCTTAAAGAACTCTAAATTCAGTCTCAGAAAACAGTAATCATCAAGTATTGAGTTTTCTGTTACAAGGATATAATGGGTTGAAATATGAAAGCCCAAATTCATATCTTGTGGTCCTAACCCCTAATGCCTGAGAAAGTGACCTTATTTGGAAATAGAATTGTTGCAGATGTAATTAGTTAAGACAATGTCATTAGTATTGGCCCTAACCCAAGATAACTGTTGTTTTTTGTAAAAAGAAAATTTGGAGGGGCACCAGGGTGGCTCAGTTCGTTAAACTTCCAACTTCAGCTCAGGTCATGATCTTGTGGCTCATGGATTCGAGCCCCATATGGGGCTCTGTGCTGACAGCTTGGAGCCTGGAGCCTGCTTTGGATTCTGTGTCTCCCTCTCTCTCTGCCCCTCCCCTGATCTCTCTCTCTCTCTCTCTCTCTCTCTCTCTGAAAAATAAATAAATGTTGAGAAAAAAAAATTAATAAAGAAAACAAAAAGAAAATTTGGATACAGAGACATACACATAGTGAGAGCACCACGTGAAGGTAAAGGCAGAGGTCTATAAAGCAAGGAACGCCAAAGATTGCCAGAAAACCACCAGAACTTAGGAGACAAAATTGGAACATATTCTTCCTTATCACCTCAGAAGGGAGTCCCCTTAAGAATGCAATGTAGAAACACTGGCTAGTTTCCAGGCTGCCGCCCTGGAGAATTCAGACTCGAGACTGCAACATCAATTCATCAAAGTCTCCAACCCGCTGGTCTGCTCTACAGATTCCATATGTGCTAGCCATAACCATGTGAGCCAATTCTTTAAAAGAAGTTTCTCTCCTCTCAGAGAGATAGATAGATAGATAGATAGATCAGTAGATACATAGATAGATAGATCGATTGATCGGAAGATAGATGGTGGATATAGGTAGGAAGGTAGGTAGGTAAATAGGAAGATAGTTAAACCAGATACAGACATGTCTAGATAGATATCAATATCTCTCTATGTATATATCTATATCTCTCTACATATATCTATATCTGTATTTGAGAGATTTACTATTGGTTCTATGTCTCTGGAGAATCCCAAGTAATACAAAGGAATTACACACTAGCTTAATGAGAAAGTTATAATTGCTCTCATTTTACATATGATAATACTGATATTTGATAATTTTAGTAACTTGCCCAAGGTCACACACTCATAGGTGACAAAAAAGATTCACACCCAAGTCTATGATTTCACTGCTCATTATTTTAGGCACAGTGATATTCAGTTACATCTTAATTCAAATTGTTTTCTATTTTTTATGTGACTTGAGGGAGGATATTTCCCTGTTACTCTTTCCGCATCTTCTGGAAAACTGTAATTGCACTTTTTAGAACACATACTTACAATTTCAGCAATGTAGATGTGGAGATGTGGTGACTCAAAAGACATTTCAGTCAAACTGCAAACATCATTAAAGTTAGTCCTACTGTGAACTCCTACCTGATCCCCATACAGACAAGGCAATGCTTCTTTAGAATGTAGGAATTAATCACAACCTTACTTCAGAAATTCTTTAGACTAGTCACATCAATCTCAAGGTGAGTCTTCATAATCTTAGCCTGTGTCCTGTATCCAATATGGAAGTCTTTCTTTTATGTATCTAAAAATATACACATGCACTTTGAACAGCCTTTTCTAAACATTGAGTTACTTCTGCCATGTTGTGTTTTATAATAAATATATATATATATTTGGTCATCTGTATGAACAAAATATATTTCTCACATATATCTGGTTTTCATCCACAGTTCCTGGCTCACATCTCCTAAATTTCTTGGAATTTCCTGATCAGTAAGATCAATTGGAGCATCTGTTGTTAAAACGGTCTCTTGTCCTTAGTTCCTGAAAAGACCCTCCAGAGCCTTAAATGTGAAACAGGTACGTTGTTAATCATAACAGGTCCCTTTCCCCTACAACTGGGTTTATGTTGACGAAGGTGACTTTTGGAAAGTACCTACAGATGGGGAGAGGGTGGTTTCCAGGGGAAACATCCCTGGGAATAGAGGGTTGGAACTTTTCAAAGTCCAACCTTCTGATTTCCAGGAAGGAGAGAGGGGTTAAATCTTAAATCAATCATGAATGGCCAGTGATTTAGTCAATCATGTTTATGTAATAAAGCTTCCAGAAAAAACCCACAAGAATGGTTTGGGGGAGCTTCCAGGTTGGGGAATCAGAACATTTCCATATGCCACTGGAGTGACAGTGAACTGACACAGTTCCGAATTTCCATGAGAACAGAAGTTCTTTTGTTTGGGACCCTGTCCTCTGGATAGAAAGAGAATCGTAGTAAAAATTTGGCAATGAGAACGTACATTTAGCAGGAGCAAAGCTGAATTTGAACAGCTCATATAAATTCAGCCACCCCTAGCTTTCAAACCAACTGACAACTTGCCCTGAATCAGTGCACTCTGGTAAGGCCATGGCAGGGACAACTGCAAAGTAACATGAAAGGGTCACCTTGACCTTCCATGGCCAATGTATGTAGAAATGCTGAAGAGGCAGGTGTTCTGAGGATGAAATCACAGAAATTATCATTGATAAGGTGACATTAGTGACATGAGAATGAGTCACACTAGAGCATTCACAAGTGACAGGCTGGTGCCAACAAAGCAAATTGCAAGAGACTTTAAAATAAATGTTCAAAATAGTCAAGATAAAAATGAAGAACTAAATCCATAACACAAAAAGAGGACAGTTTGAAAATGGCTGTTTTGTAAACAATCACAACAAGCAGATATTAGAAACTGAATAAGCAGTATTTAAAATAATGTACAATAAAAAATATTGATCCTGATGATAATTTTGAAGTTTCTCTCTAGTAATAACTGATAAAAAGAAAGTTTCATATTCTGAACATGTAATCATGTGTGTGTGTGTGTGTGTGTGTGTGTGTGTCTGTCTGTCTGTCTTCTGTGTGTAGGTGAAAAATATACTTTTACTGGCATAGTGTAATTAAATAATGGTAATCACTTTGAAAACCATTAGTTGCCATCCCCCTTCCTAAAAATGAGAAAAACCATAATTCCAGATTCCAGAAACTATATTGGACATAAATTCTGGCTACAAAATTTAGTTTTAAGCATCAAAAGAGACTCTAAAGAAAATAACATATTTTGATTTCCAGATTTTTATTCCTTGGATTATGCTTTCTAAAAAGAGATACTTTTTGAGGAAACTTATTGAGCCATCATTGACTATTTGGAAGTAGTGGTCATGTTGTTTTTATAAATGAAATATATGTTTTTCAACCTTAGGCCCATGAGATACATATCAAGGCCCAACCTGGCTATCCTCTTCCCTCCTATGGATCTTTGTAGCCTGGAATTAATTCTGATAATCACTTTGAAGTGATTCAAAGCAAGTTAGTCAGCTTACCAAATGTATATCTTACTTCTTGTGTACATTCTACTATCTAGAATAAAGCCTTTAGTTAGATTTTTTCATATTAAATATATGTGATTTTTATTCATATTTATTGAACATTTAAATATGTTATTATACATGGATATAAAGAGAGGGAAATCACACTACCTCTCCTTAATAACTTCTAGTGAAATATATTCTTTTAGCATCTAAGAAGAGCATTTGATTACAAAAATGCAACAACTATTAAATGATTTTTCCCCTAGATTTATTTTCTACCTCATCTGGCTGATCATATTTCCTTCAGTGATTTTAATTAGTCTTTCCCAAGGCATGTGGCTATGGAACACTTCATATAAAATAAAAGAAG
This sequence comes from Panthera uncia, assembly GCF_023721935.1. Classification (NCBI taxonomy): domain Eukaryota; kingdom Metazoa; phylum Chordata; class Mammalia; order Carnivora; family Felidae; genus Panthera; species Panthera uncia. The sequence continues at coordinate 50,455 of NW_026059465.1, forward strand.
TAACACCTATAGAATAGGTTAGTAGAAATGACTTAGACTGCATTGCTGATTTCTTCAAGGCTCTAAGGATCACTTCAAGGGAGAATTGCTAATTAACCATACCAGTAGTCCTCTAATGGAGTGACAGATTGGGTACCCGAGGGCTAAATCAGTGGATGAGAATATAATCACATGATTTTAAATTCTATATAGTACATTTTCTGATACTTAAAATGATCTTTGTTGCTTTGGCTTGAAGCTATTTAGATGTATGATGAAGGATATCTCTAAAGAAATAAAAATTAAAATTGGAATTGTTACCATGCCTTAGACTATCATTGCTATCTACATTTTCTTAACTCCTTTCTATTTATATTCCCTCCTCCGCACAATGGTTTTACTTTAATTCTTAAATCTATAAATTTCTACCAAGAAGGCTTTCTAAACAAAAATGAATGGATTAGTCTCCATGCTTCATCTTGATTAATTCGTTTTCTTAATGAGTGGAGTTTCACCATAATATGAAAAATCAGGAACATTTTCAGTTTTATCTCCAGCTTTTAAGTTTCATATTTTCAAATAAAATTTAAGAATGCTATTTCTTTAAGTACCAACCATTTTTTGAACATTTAGGTAGAATATAAACTTAATGCCCAATAGAACTTCTTAGGAGATTAATCTTTCTTTCTTCTTTTTAAAAATAGTTTATTGTATTCTATCCTTAAACAACTGAGGTTAAGTGCATGTAAGAAGTTTAGAACATGCTGGTGGAACAAGAATGGCAGCTGATGATTCCATTATTACTGAAATATAGAGTCACCAGATAAAAAGATAAAAAGATACCTTCTTTTGCAACTCAATTTTTGGGGGTTTTCTGTGCGGGAAATGAAAAAAAAGCATATGTATCCTATATCATATATCATATATAAATATATAACATATTTGTATATTGTATTTATTTAAAAATATATACTATATAAGGAAAAATATTACATACAATGAGTGTTTTGGGAAACATATATATAAACCTAACAATATAAAATACATTGTATTCTACAGATGACCATGTTCTTACTTATATTCTTGCTTACATGTTTTATATTTATCAAGTGTATTAAATATTTTGAAAGCAAAATTTCCTTCCTTTTAAGATATCCAGAACTTAAAGTTCAAGACTTAACTGAATATATTATTTTGTCATGCAAACTTTTGTGGAAAAGGTCAAAATTATTAATGTGTTTCTCAGTCTTTGTCTTCTCTTTGCTCCCCGGGATTCTGACCTAGTCTGGTTCTCCAGACTTGCATGGCGAAGATTGTGGAAAGACAAAAGAGTAGAAAGGATGAAGGCAATTCACTCAGAAAGTGGCCAGAGTAAAGGATGGACCACTCTCCATTCCAGCATAACAGAAGGCATAACAATCAGTTAGAAGGAGGGACTGGGAATAGATGGGAAAGTGAATTCAGGTGAGGTAGCAGGGTGAGAGCCTCTCAGCAACTTTTAAAGTATAGAAAAAGAAAGATATTTTTAATAAGAATTTCACTGGACAATATACTTGGATGTCCTCTAATCTTATTGAGATGTGATTGCAACAACTGGCATTTATTCAGCTCTAAGTTTGGATCAGATAGCACTTGTTTTGATATAGCAACATATTTTAGTTCAAGTAGAGTGGTTATATTATCAGCACCACTCCCTACACACCTTCCCTAAGACCAGTAAATAGACCTTAAAAGGTACAGCAATATACATTAAGATGTTATATTAAAAATCACACTGTAATAACTCTTTGCACAAGAAGATGATAGTTCTATGAATACTTTTATTATTTGGAATTATTTACTAATTTTTATAAGTAGTATTATTTATGTTTTGGCATTTTCTGGCTCTATTAAAATAATTCTTTGTTTTTAATGTTTATTTATTTTTGAGACAGAGAGAGACAGAGCACGAGCAGGGGAGGTGCAGAGACGGAGAGGGAGACACAGAATCCGAAGCAGGTTCCAGGCTCCGAGCTGTCAGCCCAGAGCCCGACGGTGGCTCGGGCTCGGGGTCATGAGATCATGACCTGAGCCAAAGTCAGACACCCAACCAACTGAGCCACCCAGGCGCCCCTCTATTAAAATAATTCTTAAGACAAGATTAGGACAGTATGCCCCAGGAGGGGATTAATAAGAGAGTATAGCAACATGTTGGATGTGGAGGTGGTTTTAAAGCAATACTGGGTGATTCTTAAATCCCCTCACCCTGCAAGCTGCACAGTCTGAGTATATTGGTTTTCTTCAGGTATGTTAGGGCAAAAAAGAACATGAAAATTGCCTTTATTATTTATTGAGTAACTGGAGGGAAAAAAAGCAAGGAGAAATCATTGGTATTTGTGTGGCAAGGACCACCAAACCAGGCATTTTAATTTTCCTGATTAAGACCACCAGAAAGCTCATTCCTGATGAAGTGAAACTTGCTTTTTGGGTCTAAGTAAACAGCTGCTTCAAATCATTAGTGACCAAAATGTCTGAGTCAGCTTTCATTTATTTAAGACTTCAGATTTAAAATACCATTTCAAAAGTGACTGCATTTTTATTTAAATGATAATAAGGGCAGATTTTAATTACTGAAAAGAATCACTTTATATTATTATTGATGTCGTATGCATCGAAACCACCATTTTCATATTGCGAGAATAATATTGCGAGAATAATATTGCGAGAATTGCGAGAATAATATTTAATATACTTTGCATTATAAAGTAAATCCTCTTGAACTTGGAGACATTTATTTGTTCGGCCCTTTTGGCAAAAGAAATCCAACATTCTGAGTTAGTCTGATGATTGTGTGGGGAGTATTGCCACTGAACATCGACCTGTTCGAACTACTTTTTCACAGCATTCAGGGTAATCATTGCTCACATGGCATTGAGACAGATCCTAGTCCTGTAAACAGTGTTCAAAGCTGATGCCTTGCACTGGAAAGCGGTTCCTGCCACATAAATCATAGATACCATAAAAACTGCCTGACAGGAGAGGTGAAATTGATAGGCGATTTACCACTGAGAGAATGATTGACAGCAAGACAATGCAAAACATCTCTGACTGAGGGAAATGTGTCCTATAGGGGACTGCTTTTTCAAACCCCAAGAAATGGTTTCTACTAGAATAAACAAGAAAACACTCTTAGCTTAGATATCTCTCCTAATGTGACAAATTATAAGAAAAGGGGGAAAAAGTAGAACTCCATATACTGAGGGATAAAGGTGACTTGAATTTTGCTTCCTATGAGGTAGTGATTCTCAGACCTGTGCATACATCACAGTGATTAGTGGTGCTTATGAAACATGAAGATTCCACATCCTCACTGCAGACCTAGAGAATTGTAAACTCAAGGGTGGAACCTCGGTCTCAGCATTTTTAAAAAGTTCCACAGATGACTGTGATAAACAGCCAGGTTTGAGAACTACAACTAAGGAATACTTTAAATCTTAAATATTTAGCTTGCATCCAACAAAAAGTCTGTGTTTATCATCTTCATTTCCTCAACACCATTGATTTTATATTAATATACATTCATACCATAATAACTTCTTTTTTGTATTATCATGGCACACGCTTTCTAATCTCTAGGACAGATGGAGCATTATCATTTCTCTTTTCTAGTAACTTCAAATATCACCTATTATCTAAAGACTGAGATTCAACCTCCTTTGATAAAATTTGGAACGTTTGACAATTTTTCCTCCATTCTTTCTTTAAATACTTATTTATTGTATGAGATCCTCAGCATTCCATGACCATGCACAGCAATTTCAAATAATGAGGTTGGAATGGCAAGAATATCCATTTCATTATTTTTGGCAATGATTGTATCCCAGAAATAAGAGGAATTTTCAATTATCTAGAAATTTAAAGTAGGAACACACACACACGCGCACACACACACACACACACAGACATCCATCAAAGAGTTAAGAATGAGCATTTGGGACAGTGTTTCAAAGTAGTTAGGATTAATAGAAAGGATAATAAAATTAGGAAGGGATAGCAGGTTGAAATGACTTTAAACAAACAGAGGGAATAGAGGCCAGATGAGCAAATTGTGCAAGCTCAATGGAAAAATGGAAGCAATTGAAAATATGGATGGATAAAAATACCAGAGAGAAATAGTATCAATTTTGTTATAAAATTTTTCTGTAGACACCTGGGTGGCTCAGTCGGTTAAGCACCTGACTTCAGCTCAGGTCACGATCTCAACCGTTCATGAGTTCAAGCCCCACATCAGACTCTCTGCACAGAGCCTGCTTCAAATCCTGTGCCCCTGCCCCTCTACCCCTCTCCTATTTGAGTATGCTTGCAAACATGCACTCTCTCTCTATCAAAAATAAATAAACATTTTTTTAAAAATGTTCTGGAATTGTGCAAAATAGGCCTAAATTAGTGAGTTATTGCTGTGGTTGAAATGAAGATTATTGGCTTTGAAATGATATAGCATCTCTGAGATAAGAATGTAGAATTATTCATATAACATCTTAGGATGATAACAAGAGTTTGGGTAAAGGGTAAAACAGTGAACAAGGGACTAAAATGTTCTTAAAAGGGAATATGTGGAAGACTGGAGAATGACTGTGACAAAATTGCAAGAGGAAGTATAAAATGATATAACGTGGACTTTAAATAAGGAGTAGTTTTTGAATGTGGTAGAATGATTTCCTGAAATGGAGAGAGACAATGAAGATAATTCCACCATTTTGTCTTGGCCTTAACATGGTATGTGTGGAAAAGGCAATTCCTTATAATTAATAAGTTTTAACATGTCAAAAAACACAAATTAATCATTTATTATATGATTAAAACTATGACATATTTTATAAGTAAAAGGGATTGGATAAACCGATAAATAAAATGAATATTTTACCTCTAAGATGAGCTTATAATCTAGTTAGAGAGACAGATTTTCACACACTATAATGTATGGACAAGAAGCTGAAATAAAATTAGTTGAAAATATTGATTATATCTTAAATATAAAACAATTTTACACCAGGATTCCAAATCAAAAATCTGCTATGATGATGTAGAAAACCCATTTCTAAGTCCAGGTCAGTGATACAGGAGATGATTTGATTCCCAAAGCAGGAAGTTGGAAACAAAAGCTATAAATTTATAACTCATATGTTATTATTTAAATAAAAAATATTAAAGGCCTAAGTTGGCCTTGCGAGTACAGTTAGCATTTATCTTGATGGAAATGGAAACATCTTAAAGGACGAAAACAAGAAATCATAGAGCTAGAGAGGATGATTGGATTCTCACCTTGACTAATTTATTGTGTTAAAGAGAAGATAAAAAAATTTATAATTTTTACTTGTTTGGACTTATGAAGAGAAAAAAATAACTCAGAATGTATTTATTGAATTTATTTATAAAATAACCACTTACAACTTGTTTTAACACACATGTAACTATTTGCAAAACATCAACAAACAAACAAAATTGTTGTAGGTGCTATTGGGTTAATAAGTGTCAAAACTGTAATTAACGTGACCTTTGAAAGTGATTCACATCAGGCTTGGTTCACTTCTGTCATTAATTATTTCATTCAACATTTAAACAGCCATGTTATTATTAAAGTTTAGTGGTGGAAACCAATTACAAAATCACACAAACAAATGTAGAATAGTAATTGTGTCAAGCCAGTCCTGAAGAAGTCGTGCTTGAGCTGACATTCTTAAGGATGAGAAGTAACTAAAGAAAGAAAGAGACATGACAAGGTGTAAGTTCCTACAGTGTAAGGAATTACTAGCAAGTTCACAGAACTGGAAGACACCCACGATGACCGGGCCCAGAGAGAATGGGGAGTTTAGTGTGAAATAAGAATGAACACGAGGCAGGGCACAAGCTACATAGCATCTTTTTGGCAATGTCCAAGATATTTTACTTCCTATTTGGACAAATAAGAAACTATTAATATCAGTTATCAATGAACTCAATGACTCTGCATGACAAACAAAAACACAAATCTCAGCAGCATCTAATGGAAAGATTATTTAGCTCATACAACTATGCTTTTGGGGGGGGGTTGGGTATGTGAGGGGCAGTTAAAATTGTTTCTATGTCTCTTATTCTTGTTTTGGCCCTGGGTTTGCCTGAACAGGTTCTTTTACTGATAGCAGAGGCACTAGAAGGCAAGTGGAATATCACAAGTCTTCTGAAGACCTGGGCTTGGAACTGGATCACATTTACCTCTGGGTTCAATTGTTGGCCAAAGCAAGTCATATGGCTGGAGACAAAGCCAACGGGTAGGAAAATAGTCTCCACTCCTGTACTGGGGAAGGAGAATTAGTTAAAAATTCTGAATATTAATCTAATGTACCACACTATGAGAAAGGTTAGATATGCATATATGTGTGTATGCTTGTGTGTAAAAGAAAGTGGGGAGAGGGGAAAGAGAGAAAAGTAACATGATAACATTACCTTTTAAACACTTTTTATTGAAAATGGAAAAATAAGTTTTATCTACTTACCTACCCAACTTCTATCTAGCTTTCTAGGTATCTATCAAAGAGCTTCCTATAGTACTCTTTGTGAGAAATAATGTTTCTTTGGACTTGGATGTGAGAAGTGGCGAAAAATAAAAGTGAATAAATTTGGAGGATATTTAAGAGATACAACCAACAAGACAATGATGCCTTGATTATAGAGATAGAATCATAGGAATTTTGTGAAGATGGTGGTAAGTGTTGTGGGTTGACAAATTGAATATACGATGGTGCCATTCATTGGAAAGAAAACAGCAAAAGAAGGTCAGATTTAAAGCCCTGGGTTGTGTTCAAAAGTTCTCCTTCAGAAATATATGACGGAAGGTGCTTTTGGCACATACAGAAAGAGATACTAATCAGAAAACTGGATTTTAAGATTTGAATCTTAGAAGGAAATCTCCGCTGGGGATAAAAAGTTTTGACTAGATGGACTCACCTAGGAAGAACATTGAGAAATATTGATGAGCTAGATCTTCATGAAAAGCCCATGTAGAGGAAGGTTGGTCTACAGAGAAGTCAGAAGAAGCAGTTTAGAAGGTTAAAGGAAAGCCAAGGAATCGTTGTGTCATTGGAACCAGGTAAAGAGTGTGCTTCCAAAGAGAAGCAGGGAAACAAGGATCAAGGGCTGCTGTCGGGTCAAATAAAATGAAAACTTAAAGGTTTCCATTCAATATACGGATTTGCTGACATAAAGTAGGGTAAAGAAAAATGGGATTAGGCTTAAAATTGAGATATAGGGTGGTAGCTTTTATATAAAAGGTATTCTAGCTTTTATATTTTAATTAATTTTCTGTACAAATCACCAGTGCCCCCTCAAAAAACAAAAAGAATAAAAAAAAGTCAAGCCAATCAACAAACAAACAAAAAAACCCAGGGTTATGCATCTCGTGTCAGTGGGATTTTTTCCATCTCTCCTCCCTAATTCCTTTTTATGTAAAAGTAAACACTCTACAAAATCTTGCTAGAGCTAAAAATAATATGTGTACAAAAAAAGTACAGATTGGTGTCTTAAGGGAATGTCACATTCCTCTAAGAGCAAGTACAGAAAATAGTAGCATGCCAACAGAAGCAACTGACAGTATGTTGAGGATCTGCTTTTGGACAGCAGCATAGAAGATGTCAGTCACGTGAGTGAAAAAAAATGCCCCAATAAAACACAACAGGCATATGTGAAGTATTAGGCTGAAGTGTTAGATATGTAAAATCATACATTTTAAGTTCTTAGTACATATTGAGGGTGGTGAATGCTACCTTTAATTAAGAGGTCAACTTTCTGTTTTAAATGCCTTCACATTAGGGGCTCCTGGGTGGCTCAAGTCAGTTATGCATCCAACTCTTGATTTAGGCTCAGGTTGTGATCTCAGAGTGCTGACACCGAGCCCTGAGTCAGGCACTATGCTGGGCATGGAGCCTGCCTAAGACTCTCTCTCTCTCTCTCTCTCTCTCTCTCTCTCTCTCTCTCCCTTTCTTTGCACCTCCTCTGTTCATGCTTATGTGCATTCTAAATAAATAAATAAATAAATAAATAAATAAATAAAGCCTCTACATTATGTTTGGAACAAACTGCCCTAAAACTATTGTTTAAAATAAGAAATATGTTGACATTCAAATGAATGTGAAATCTTTGTTTTTGACTATAGAGAAGCTACTGTGATCCATTTGATATTAATGATATAAATGCTGACTATGAATACCAGAAATGTTCAGTAGGGTATGTTTTATGTTTTACATGATTTGGATTCACAATGAATGTTGAACAGAGAAATAGGGTGCTAGCCTTTTTCCCAGATTATCAAAGTTAACACTACTCAGAAAACACGCTGATGCACACAAATCTTTACAATTCTATTAGAAACCAATATGTTGAAATGCTCAAAAATTTTGTGTAATAGAACATATGGAGCAATTCAAAGAATTTAGTTGAAAAACCCCCACGGATATATTTTTACATCCATGATAATAGCAATAGATAGCAATAGATATTTGTACATTATAAAATATAGATTAGGTTCCTTAAAATGATATTTAATATATAAAAGAGCTACATTAAGTACTAAAAGACTTTTTTTCACACTATATCTCAAAAACCTATAAGTGACTAAATTAATGGGTAACAAATAAGTGGTGTTGAATAAATATATTCCATAAAATCATGTTCCAACAAAACAAGAGACTTCAGTGTTTCATTCTGTATTAATTCTGAACTGCCAGATGGCAGGTAGATAATATTTTAGTCAGAAGAACTGGTAAGTAATATGTTTAGAGGCTGAAGAACACTTTCCATTTAATATAGAGAGGCTATAGACTTCAGTTTAATTCTTTTGGGGGGGGGGGATTCAGGTTAATTCTTAATTTTTAAAAAAATTAAGTTTATTTATTTTTGAGGGAGAGAGAGAGACAGAGCACCAGCTGGGGAGGGGCAGAGAGAGACAGAGACACAGAATGTGAAGCAGGCTCCAGGCTCTGAGCTGTCAGCACAGAGTCCAACACAGGATTTAAACTCAGGAGCTGTGAGATCATGACCTGGGCGGAAGTTAGAAGCTTAACTAACTAAGCGACCCAAGCACCGCAAGGTTAATTCTTAATTTTGAATTTTAATCTCTTGAAATGCTTAAACTATGTAAATTTGCTTTAGATGGTTCTTAAAGAGCTTGAGCCATTCAATATGATCTGTTGTGATTTTTTTTTAATTTTTTTAACGTTTTATTTTATTTTTGAGACAGAGAGAGACAGAGTATGAACAGGGGAGGGGCAGAGAGAGAGGAAGACACAGAATCCGAAATGGGCTCCAGGCTCTGAGCTGTCAGCACAGAGCCGGACGCGGGGCTCGAACCCATGGACCGTGAGATCATGGCCCGAGCCGAAGTCGGACACTCAACCCACTGAGCCACCCAGGCGCCCCGATCTGTTGTGATTTTAAAAGTTTGTTATTGTTTTATTTTCATTTATAGGATAGAAGTGAACTTGGTCACATAATTTTAATATAACAGATGGGTACAACTGTTAATTTGAACACTAAATGCTGCCTTTAAGGTAATCATGTTCCTTAGTCAATCAATTCAAGAACCTGAACAAACATTTATAACAGTGTTCCATTTATGTCATCTTTGGTCATATTCTTCCATCCTTTCAACCTATATGTTGTGCATGTGCATCATGGAAATAAGTGCTAGCTTCGGATTCTTTATTCTTACAACATAAGAAGTGTTAAAAAATCTGTCATGTAAAACACTAATTCTGATTACACTAGGAGCACCTAAAGTTATTGGTATGTTAATTGAATGTGGTTTGGGGAAAAGTGTCATCTGCCTTACAGCATTCATTTGCATATTAATAACAAAACTTTGTTCAGTAGAGACATTTTCTGACGAAAGCGCTAACATAAGAATTTGCTTAGAGATTATATGATCTCAAATTATGATCTGAAATAGTCATAATTTCTAAAGAAAAAGTCTTCTCAGACAAGCTATTTTCATAAAGGAGCAGAGAAACAGATTGAAACTACTGATACCACATCTATACCTACCAAAAGAGTAAGAAAGCAGGGTTCTAAGACATGTTACTGAACATTTCTGGTTCTTCTGAAAAGAAAAGGAAAAACAAAACAAAACAAAACAAAAAACGGAAAGGAAAGAAAGGAAAGGAAAGGAAAGGAAAGGAAAGGAAAGGAAAGGAAAGGAAAGGAAAGGAAA
>NW_026059466.1:0-60497 GCF_023721935.1 Panthera uncia
TACATTAGAAAAAAAGCTAAAAACAAGAAGATTGTACTTTTATATTTGTCTATGTAATTACCTTTACCAGTATTCTTTCTTTCTTCATGTGGATTTGAGTTACTCTCTCATGTCTTTTAATTTCAGCTTGAAGGACTCTAGTATTTGCAAGTAATGAATTCTTTTTTTTAAATTTTTTTTAATGTTTATTTCTGAGAGACAGAGAGAGACAGAGCACGAGCAGGGGAGGGGCAGAGAGAGAGGGACACACAGAATCTGAGTCAGGCCCCAGGCTCTGAGCTGTCAGCACAGAGCCCAATGCAGGGCTTGAACCCATGAGTTGTGAGATCATGACCTGAGCTGAAGTCACACACCCAACTGACTGAGCCACCCAGGCACTCTGCAAGTAATGAATTCTTTTAGCTTTTCTTCACCTGGAAATGTATAATATCTCCTTTAGTTTTGAAGGATAGTTTTGCTGGGTGTAGATTTCTTGGTTGGCAGTCTTTCTTTGAGCACTTAAAAAAAATTTTTTTTTAATGTTTATTTTTGAGAGAGAGAGAGGAACAGAGTGCAAGGGTTAGAGAGAGAGGGAGACACAGAATCTGAATCAGGCTCCAGGTTCTGAGCTGTCAGTACAGTGCCTGAAGTGGGGCTCCAACTCACAGACCAGGAAATAATGATCTGAGCTGAAGTCAGACACTTAACCAACTGAGCCACCCAGGTGCCCCGTTTCTTTGAGCACTTTTAATATGTCATTCCCATTGTCTTCTGATCTTCATGGTTTCTGATAATTGGCTGTGAATATTACTGGTATTGTTTGTATGTGATTAGCAATTTTGCTCTTGCTCTTTTCAAGATTTTCTCTTTCTTTATCTCTTTCAACAAGTTGATTGTGATATGTGTAGGTATGGCTTTCTTTGAGTTTATCCTGCTTGGATGTCATTGAGCTTCTTGTAAGAGTAGATTTTTGATCATGTTTATGAGATTTTTACCATTATTTTTCAAATAATCTTTCCTCCCCTTTCTTTTTCTCCTTTCCTTATTGGTTTCCTGATATGTATATGTTGATATACTTGATATTGTCTCCTAAGCTTCTGAGGCTCTGTTCATTTTTCCTCTTTTATTTAGTTTTATTTTTTATTATTTTTATTCCTGTTCCTCATACTGAATAATCTCAACCAACTATATTCAAGTTTGCTGATTTTTTTCTTCCCCCTTGGTCAAATTTGCTGCTGAGTCTCATTAGGAAATATTTCATTTCAATTATTGTATCCTTTTTTTAAAAGTTTATTTATTTTAATAGAAGGAGAGGCAGAGAGAGACAGAGAGAGAGAATTCCAAGTAGGCTCTGCACTGTCAGCACAGAGCCTGACATGGTGCTTGATCTCATGAACTGTGAGATCATGACCTGAGCCAAAACCAAGAGTCAGGCACTTAACCCACTAAGCCACTCAGGTGCCCCAATTATTATATCCTTAACTCTAGAATTTGTGTGGGTGTATGTTTAAAATAATTTCTTTCCTTTTAGTTCTACTTTGTGTTTGGTGACATCATTCTTTTACTTTCCTTTGTTCTTCAAGCATATTTTTCTTTACTTGTTTGAACATAATTCAAATAACTTCCTAAAAGTCATTGTGTAGTAAGTCCAGTGTCTGGTCTTCCTTGGGGACAATATTTTTGTTGATTGCTTCCTTTCCTGTGTATAGGCCCTATTTTCTTGTTTCTTTTCTCATCTAGTAATTTTTTTTGAAAACTGTACATTTGTTAAGATTTTATTTTTTTTAATTTTTAAATTTTTTAATTTTTTTATTAAAAAATTTAAGTTTACATATTTATTTTGAGAGAGAGTGAGCATGAATGAGGAAGGAGCAGAGAGTGAGGGAGAGAGAAAATCAGAAGCAGGCTCTGTGTACTGTCAGCGTGGGCCCTGATCTCAGGAACCTTGAGATCATGACCTGAGATGAAGTCAAGAGTCTGCTGCTTAACTGACTGAGCCTCTCAGGCACTCCAAGATTTTATTTTAACGTAATCTCTATACCGAATGTGGAACTTGAACTCAAAACAGATTATGAGTCACATGCTGTACTAAGCCAGCCAGGTGCCCTGAAAACTGTATTTTAAATATATAATATGGTTACTCTAGGAATCAGATTCTCCTCCTTCCCCATGGTTGTTTATTTTCTTAGTGTCTTTTCTGAACTAATTCTATAAAGTCTGTATTTTTTGTCATGTATGGTCACTAAAGTCTTTATTTGGTTACCTTAATAGTCAGCTAATGATTAGACAGAATTTTTTTTTTTTTTTTATTTTAGAGAAAGAGTGAATAGGGGAGAGGGACAGAAGGAGAGAGAGAATCTTTTTTTTTTTTTTTTTTAATTTATTTTTGAGAGAGACAGCGTGAGCAGGGGATGGGCAAAGAGAGAGACACAGAATCTGAAGCAGGCTCTAGGCTTTAGGACCTTCTCAGATCTTTCCTGAGCATGTTACAGTGTTGGATATATACGTAGCCCTATGCATTGTGTGGGCTTCTAGATTCTCAGAAATATGTTGGGAGATTTTCAGTGCCCCTATGGGCATCTTGTACCCCAGCATTTCATTTTGTTTATTAAAACTGTGATCCATTGCTTCATACAGCCATAAAGTTAATTAATTCTCTCTAATTGTTTTTGACAGAAACTCCTAGGGAAAAAGTTTGTACACTGAGTTAGCTCTGAGTCAGGGAAAAAAACACAACCTTGAGTGTGGAGATTTCCATGGAACCATGAGACAGGGCAAATAATGACAATGCTCGGGAAATGAGGCTTTAAAGGAGTTCCACTCTCGTTTTCCCCCCTCTGGTGGCTATCAGGCTATTGGTTTGTGCTGTGATTGCAGGTTGTCAGTTTTCACCATGATTGCAGGCTTTGGTTTTTAAAGCTGTCTCAGAGCTACAGAGAGGAAGATCAGAATAGGACAGGAGAAAATGCTTCAAAGGATATTCTTTTTTTTTTTTTTTTAACTAAAATTCAACATTTTTTCTTGAATAAAATGCACCCTGGATTGCTGTAGACCTTTGGTTAATTTCCAGAATTCCAAAAAAGTTGATTCTGACAATTTTTGCTATTTTTTTATTGTTACTTTTATGGGGGAATTTTATGCTACTGTGCTATATTATTTTATGCTTTACTGTGCTATTTTTGCTGACATCATCCTTCCAAAGATCTTATCGTATAGACTATATAACATGCTCTGATTTGTGTTCATTTGAAAATCTATGTGGAACATATTACATTCTCTAAGATTATTTTCTTCAGCTGATTCTTTAAGACAAAGAGTCAGGGGGCCGCTTAGTTAAGCATCCAACTTCAGCTCAAGTCATGATCTCACGGTCCATGAGTTCGAACCCTGTGTCAGGCTCTGTGCTGGCAGCTTGGAGCCTGGAGCCTGCTTCAGATTCTGTGTCTCCCTCTCTCACTGCCCTTCCCACACTTGCACTCTGTCTCTCTCTCAAAAATAAACATTAAAAAAAAAAAAAGACAAAGAGAAGAATGCAGTTATTGGGAAATGTGTGCTATGTCCATAATGACCAATAAGATGTAGAAGACTACTGAAAGAAAATTGAATATTTTTATTCAGTTTTCAAAAGTAAAGTGAATGAATGTCTGGAAAACTATTTCAAGCAGTTCTGGTTTCTATTTGTTACGAAGTCAATAATGGTAGTAGAGATATGCACATAATATAAAATTAGAGCCTTTTAAGAAAAAGGCTGCAGAAAAGAAAATTTATCTTTGATTAATGAATTTATAGAAGTTGTTTTCTCAAAGGCTAATACAGGCTAAAAATATAAACAGAAGTGAAAGTTATATTAAAATTTTCCTGCCTTTTGTTGTCATTGCTTTAAGAAAACTGAACAGAGCAGTAGCAATGAATTAAAATTTAGAAATTGCTTCATACCTGAATATAAAATTTGGCAAAATTTAGATTTAGTAGGATTTGGCCCAGTTTGATACATTGTTTAATCAGAAGAACCATGATTTGACCAAGAGTATGATGGAATACCTGTTTCTACACATTTTTTTCCATTAGCAGGCCAAGATTTTATGGGCTATAAATTGAATAAAAATTAGAAATTACTTTATTGCTAATTAAAAGGAGATATTCAAACCCTAGGTCCAATACTTTAGCAATGATCCAGGCCCCTGACAAGATTTGACTTTCCCCAAGAATCATAGGAAATTGTGATATTCTAAGTCTGACTCTGTGATCTAAACCTGAACTGCTTTTAGTTGTTGAAAATGAATTTTGGTCTTTTTGTTTAATTTTGGTCAGCTGTGTTTTGTATTATTTTATGTATGCATGCATGCATTTTGAGAGACAAAAATTGGCAAGATTTTTAAGTTTTTACTTTTTGTTACAATTAGATCCCTCAACTTAAGAGTCCTAAAATAAATTAATGTCAGCATGAAGGATGAAAATGTAGCAGGTCACATGCACTTAAAGTTTATTATGCCAGGTTGGGTATGGTTGAAATTATCCATTAAAAAGTAAAACAAAGAAGACTACACTGTGCATGGTGCCTCCCACTTGGAGGACTAGGGAAGATATACATGGACAAGGCTGGTGGCAGTGAGGACATCAAAGGAATGGAAGAATGGAAGAGAGATGTTTAAGAAGGTGAAAACCCAACATTTGTAATCTCTTTTTTCTCTGCCTAATATAGTTCACCTAGATTGTAAAATTTTATGGCTTTCTGCCATAAAGGTAAAACAACAACAACAACAACAACAACAACAACAACAACAAAACACCACCCAAACCACAAAACCCTCTTTAAGTTATAGGTGGTTTTGAGAATACTAGTTGCTGTTTTGGGTCAAGAGTGATCAAATAGAGCTCTATGTTGCCAATGTTCTTTGAAGGTTGTGAAGCTGTCAAATGTTTACTTGATGTCTCTGGACCACTTTAAGTTGGGAAGCCCAGGTATATGACACAGGAGAAGGAAAGAAGTTGTCATTGGAGTATATACAAGCTTTTGCAGGCAGGGGAAATTCAGACCTGACCTTGAATAGCTCCAGAGAGTGGTGTTTTAAAAACATCTTGAAGGTTGAAGGGCGCCTGGGTGGCTCAGTCGGTTGAGTGTCCGACTCTTAATTTCAGGTCAAGTCATGATCTTACGGTTAGTCAGATTGTGCCCTGCATTGGGCTCTGTGCTGACAGCGTGGAGCCTGTCTTCCTCTCACCTTTTACCCCTCCCCCACTCATTCTCTCTCTCCCCCCAAAATAAATAAACTTAAAAAAATTGTTTAAAAACATCCTGAAGGTTGATATATAAGAAAAGGAAACTTGGCAGAAGTTATTAGAAGTTTTGGGTCCATAAAAAAGACTGGTAGAGGGAAATTTATGCAACTGGGTGTGTGTGTTTCCTGGTTGGGAATTTTTATAACTAGGGATAAAGCCATTTTACCTTTATTTGAAGGTAGACTGGGGGCCCAGAATGAAAGAAGATACCAGGAGAGAAATAATTTTAACAGTATCCCTGAGATAGAGAGGATCGTCCCTGTCTTCCTCTGTTCATTCCTTCATTCCTTCCCTTTCCCTCCCTCCCTCCCTCATTCCTTCCCGTTTCCTCTCTTTTTCCTTCTTTCAACTTGTTGAGCACATGCTGTCCTAGTGATGTACTTATACATAACTTACTATCATCCAGTATGTGTTCTATGGTAGATGTTTCAGAGTGCAGTAGGAGGCACTATGCGTGACTGGGGAATGTAATGTTACATGAAAAAAGGACGGGGTTTGGAGTCAGAAAAATCTGGGTGACATTTAGATTCTACATCTTCCTAGTTATGTGGCCTTTAATGAGTTATCTCTAACATTTTTTATCTGTTCATTTTGGAACATCAGTATTTATTGAGTACTTACTATATACACAGTACAGGATGCATATTATTTTAGTTGATCTTTACAAGAGCACTGTGAAAAAGAAATTTTATCCTCTTTTTTCTGATAAAGAAATGGAGGAGGAAGTTCTGTCCCTTTTCCAAGGACACACAGCTGTTTTATTATTAAAATACAGTAAGGCCAACAGATCAAATGATGATTGCTGTTGAAAACATAGTTCCTTATACTCACAGATCCCAAGAGGAAGGGGCCCACCACACCAGGGCAGGGGGGGGATAGGGTGGTGGGGCACCTGGGGAAGCACTGGAGTCAGTCAGGAGATGGAGGGAAAGGAGGAAACTGTAGGCAAGAGCCTTTCTTGCCATTTCCATCAGAGAAACAGTAGAGGCAGGCGAAACAGGTTTAGGATTGGCTAGTTTGAGTAATTCTAGTGGGCTTTGGACTTTGTGTGCTGCTCTGAGTTGTTTTGGTACCTGGCCCTGGGAATGATTAGGGAGTGGTTAAGGGTGTGGACCCTGGGTGGTTGGTTTGCATTTGAAAAGCATACTGTTGTTTACTGTCTCTAGCAATTGGCTAACCTTGGGAAGGAGGGGCACCTGGGTGGCTCAGTCAGTTAGGTGTCCAGCTTCGGCTCAGGTCATGATCTCATGGTCCATGAGTTTGAGCCCTGGGTTGGCCTCTGTGCTGACAGCTTGGAGCCTAGCGCCTGCTTCAGAATCTGTATCTCCCTCTCTCTCTGCCCCTACCCTGCTCATGCTCTATCTGTCTCTCAAAAAAAAAAACATTAAAAAAAATCCAGCATTGAGACAGAACTCAAGAACACAGTGCAGCAGAGATCACAGAGAAAAGCAGAACTCTTTGACAGTGAAAAGCCAGTTTGCTGTGGTTGCTCCCACTACAGTGGGATATACAGTGGAAATCAGTAATTACAGATGGGATCAGTCAGGTAAGTTTGTGAAATTCTACCTTACCTAAACTGCAGTTCAAGTCCCTGCTGAGAATGTGCAGGTGCATTTCACAGAAAGGTCCTTTGATCTTTGGTAAAGAATCTAAATGGGAAGAATGAGTCCATGATTGTGAACAATCTCTTGAAACCCGTCTCTGTGGAAAGCAGATCAAAAAAAGATACAGTTCTTAAGTAGAAAGAAAGCAGAAAACATGCAATAGGACTGCCTTGACTTCGGTTGAAAAAGAACGCAAAGAGAAAGAAAAGCCCTCCCATGATGCTGAAACAGCGAGAGACTGATGAACGTTCTAAAGAAAGTTTATGAAGATCGAGATGAATGAAGCGAACCATTAATACAGCCTGGGTAGAATTGAGAGAGAAGCAAGCCAAAGGAGACACAGAATTTTGAGGCTTTAAAGTCATTTTTGGGAATTGTGATGTGGAAATATTGATGTTTCTGATAAGGAGGTGTTGGTGAGCTGTGCAGATAAATTTGACAGATGACTACTTACCCAGCCTTCTTCTAAGTAAAGACACTGAATTCTCTCATTTCCTCCTGGAGGATTTATTTAAATAAAATAGGCTTATTAAACATTTCCTCCAAAGATGGTTTCCTCAGTAATCTGGGCATTTTGTTCAAGAAACAGTAACATTGCATTCTTCTGTGAGATGTAAAAAAACAAGGCTTGTGGCAAGATAATGCTACATTGTGTGTATTTTTGTTCAGCAAGACTTAGAAAACAAAAGTTATTGTTTGCCTATAAGTTCCTGATATCAGCTCCCACCAAATGTAAGAATAAGTAAAAATAAAACCTGAATTTTTGCATAAATTGCAAATTTGAAAAAAAAATTTCTTGAAGTAAAAGGAAGTTTCTTGCCCTGCTTCTTTTGAGGTCGCTTCAGGCCAGCGCAGATAGACTTAGCCCTTAGAGGGAAGGTGAGCAGGGAAGCTGGAGCCCTGTTGCACCTTTGTTCTCCTTGGTTGCTCCCTATTTCCTCTGTCACAGCGGCTGCGCTGTCCTGTGTCCAGATGTTGTCCATTTAGTGGACAACCCTTGTCCAGATGTTGGAAGGTAAGCATGATGCAGGAATGAAGAAATGGGACCTCACTTACACCGTACCTTGGGGACAGAACTGCTGGTTCTGAAAAGCTAGTGCTTTTTCTGAATTCAGGAACCATCACCCCAGAATTGGCTTACAGACAAAAATAACTAGGAGAACCTGTTTTTCATTAACTCAACAAATTAATTGCCTCTTTACACATGTAGTTCTGAATTGTTTACTAATATATGACATTCCTGAAATTTCACAAGCTCTCTTTAAATAGCACACTGTTATTTTCAAGCACTGTTGAAGAACTCAGTGAAAATCCATTGTTGCTTATGAAATGAGATTCTATATTATTTGCCGCAACTTGATTTGTTATATATGAGTATAGCTTAAATCCACGTTTAGTTGAAGGGGACTTTATTGGCAATACAAACCCTAGTAAATAGTGATTTTTTTTCTAGTTTTAATTCATAAAGTAGTAAGTTTATACCATTTTTATGAGTGTGAAAATAAATATGTTGTTTTTTTTGAAATACCTGCCACTTGATTTTTTTGAAGATATCTTTTGCTAGAAAATTTGGAATCTCTACAATGAAAACTGCAGGAAAATGAATATATTTTCCCTTACGATGATAAAAGGTAGATTTTAGAATGGAAATAGCAGGGTTTCACTAAATGAATCTTGGCTAGAAGATGGAGAAGATTTTCCAAGATGACGATGATTAAAGACAAATATCAGAGTCAATACAACAGACTCTTAAAATGAAATCAGGTTCTTAGGGCAACAGAAACATTTGAATGCTAGAGTCAAGGATTGACAACCAGTGTGGTGTGAGTTATATTTATTCTTTGAGGTTGAAATATCTGATTTCAGTCAAGAGTCACTATTGTTTAGAACAAATTCTGTTTTGCTAAGATCACTCCCTTAGTATTTAATCAAAGAAAGGCCAGAAGAAAATTTGCTTTTTTGCAATATTCTCTTGTAGGAACCACTTTAGAAGGGACTCAGCATTCTGTCTTATAGAGAATTCACTTGGTGGGTGATAGGACTTGTAAGCTGAAAAAAACAATTGTCTTGCTGTACTAAAGTGACTGTTCCCTTTAAATACATTTGAATGATGATTTACTCCAAGAATATACTTGAAGTGTAGCTGAATTTTGTGTTGGCACATTGCCCTCTTTGGAAAGATTGCAATTAAGGGCCGATCCTCCATCCATAGACTGCCTCAAACATTTGCTTCAGTTTTAAGCCTAACTTGTGTCTCATTTAAGATTGGAGTTGTTGGGTTGAGTTTGGGTACTGTCTTCCTCACTTGTATGGTTTTGCTGGTGGTTTAGTGTTTCCAGAATATGGATGGACTTCTATCTGGAAAGAGAATATTCGCCTTGATTTTTTGGAACCAGCAGACTGAGAAGAAAGAGGAAAAATGGGAGCGATTCAGACAGATTGGTACAAGGGGAACTTGCTTCTCATTGCTTACTCATTGCCTGACTCCCAGGATTAGGCTATTCTATTGTTTTCTGTTTTAGACCACGATGGTCTTTATAAATTTAAGACATATGTGGTAATTCTTTGTAGTCCCTCAGAAACATCCAACTAAAAGGTTTTAATCAACTTCCAGAAGTTTTAGAAATGTTCTTGTGTAGTTTTACATTACGTGGGTCAGTGAACAGGGAATCTCAGTTTGGAGTATCTCTCTTGATGACGAGGGCCCCTCAAACCAATCCCAGTGTTTTGTTTCTCATTTGGGCGCCTTTGATTCTGTAAGAACAATTCATATTTATGCTCTAGATAATAAAATAATGTATTAGAATCCTCCCAAAGGTATCTGACCTTCAGGGGTACTGAAGTGTCCTCGTTCATTGCAATTAGCTACACATCTGTGATGCGTGCCTTCAGCTTTGGAACTTAGAGAATGACAGAGATGTTGCCTAGGGGCAGCACTGACCACCTAGTGAGAGAGATAATATAAATGCTGTGGATCTGTAGGTTAATGTTGAACCTTCTGTGGAGACTGACAGGGACCACAGCGTCAATGGCCACTCTCCCTCGGTAACCGCAGCCCAACTCCACCCTAACATCCTCCTGAGGGGTCCTGGGAAGAAGAACATAACTTGGGGGACATTTTGGATTAGGAACCTCATCCAAGGAAAGCTCACCTATTCTTCTTACTTTGGCAAAGTTGGGAAGATGCACTAGTATGACCTGACTCCCTACCCTGCCCCCTTTTTTCATGGTGTTCTCATTTGTTATTCTCTCCAGATTTCCTCTCCTGTGACATTAAATCCTGCCATTCTGGCACCCACTAATTTTTTCATGCTGTTCGACACACAGGAACTTTGTTCTGAGGGACGTTAGTGTCCAATGTCACCCTGACTGGTGAACCTGTTCTTTCACCCCTTTAAATCTTACTTTTACTAAGTTGGTTAAGTACACTTGATGTGTATGATTCAGTAAACATAGAGTTTGTTAATGCCTCTACCTTGTTAGATCTTTCAAGTCATTCAGAACAGTGCGAACAATAGGGTTTAGAACTCGGGAGGCTAGTGATGCAATAAATCCAAATTGCATTTCCTTGTGCTTCATTCAGATAGAAATAAGTGGATTCGTGTGGTCAGTGATAGTTTTCTGCCTTGTATGGTGCAGTCATTTGAGGGGAATATTGTCCTCCCTATAAACGTATGTACTCTCTCTGAGTGCATGAGAAGGCATACATAATTTCTAGACAGAATGCTGTTTCAGTTTTATTATGCCTTTCCCCATAGCTAACCTATTGTTTTAAGACAAAGAGAAGACTAGCCGTACTATTTTGAAAGACATTTTCACAGGCATTGCTCTTGGGGACGTAAATTGGTACAAAATTTCTGGAAGGCCACTCAGCAATATATTTTCAAAGCCTTAAAAAGCTCATACTCTTTGAACTCAATAATTTCACTGTTTTGAATTTACTCTAAAGAGAAAAAAAATCACAAATATGCAGAAAGATTTATATTCCAGGGTTGTTCATGTCAGAATTAATAAGGGTGAAACATTGGATACCCTATGTGTCCAACAATTGAGAATGATTAAATAAATTATGGCACATATATATGATGAAATATGTTTATGCATTTAAAGTCCTATTTATATGTCAAAACTCAAAAGAATAACCAACTCCTAATAATAGTTATTTCTTGGTAGTGTGTGGGAAAATTTTATTTCTTTCATTCTATGTTTACTTATTTTACAACTTTTTCTGTCTTGAGTATTTATTGGTTTTTAAATGAGGAAATTAGTGTAAAAATTAAAATAAGGAAAAGTTTTTGTTCTAATTATTCTCAGTCAGAACCATTAACTACATTGCTAACTTGAATTTTTCAGCGATTGATTTTTCATCTTTTTGATTATCTAAGAATTTTATTTCTTTTTCTTTTTTCATTCCTAAGCTCAGCTTCTATTGATCTCACTATTTATTAGCCCTGTAATTCAAAGTGAATGAATAAGGACAAGAGAAAGCAGATTTCCAGAACCTTCCTATGGGCTGGATTTGAATATAGCTTGGATAATAAGAAGTAAGGAAAAATCTTTTTGCTAATAACAACTTTTTTAAATGATTTGTTTTTGTAGAGGTTAAGTGTTGATGTTTTATGAGCACCAGCAGCAAAGCTTCTGACCGGCCTCTGGTTCTTTGTCTTTTCTAAAAGAGAATGTAGGAGCAGAATATGTGTGGGCAGAATATCAAAATGGCTTTCTGCTAGGTAAGGGTAACTACCAGAGGGCTTCTTCTTCCTGGAGGAGCCCAAGGGAGAAGAGCTGTTGACTTGACACAAGGGCTTATATATGTATGTATGTGTGTGTGTGTGTGTGTGTGTGTGTGTATTTTTTTTTCCCCCTAGCCTCTAACCTAGTCTCTTCTAAAAGTTTCTCAGCCACATATTTGATATGCTTGAATATTTAAAAGATTTCAACTATAGAGTCATGAGCAAGAAATTTACTTCAACTATCTGCTCCATATGATGATGATGGTGGGCTTGAAAGTTATATCCATATGTTTGGTGGAAAGAATCAAGTTCTTACACATGTATAGTCTACTTGGTAGGTATACAGAATGTTCTGTTTCTATGTTAACATAGTCAATAGCATGGGCGTTTTTATATTTTGTTGTTAGCCTAGAACAATGGAAAAGGAAATATAACAGATTATACAAGGGCACATGCATCCCAGTTTTGGCTTTTTATCTTTTTAAATGTCTGATGGTTAGAAACTTTTCCTTTAATGACCTTTATGTAAGCTGAAATGAGTTTATTTGCATCTCGTTAATTAGCCCGAGAAGTTGTTCTTGATTGCTGTAGTGCTCAAAGCTTAAAATTGTTTTATTAAAGTTGGAGAGTTTGAAAAGAGCCTTTCAACTTCTCCTTCGTCACCACACTCTTCAATTATGATTACATCCAATCTATGCTGGATGAACAAACTTTTAGGCATTTATAGGGAAATGAAATTATTCTAGGAAAAGCACTCTGGCCCATCAAGGTCCATTCAGGTACCGTGTCTTAAAAGTGCATTGGCCACTATATCAGATCCATAATGAGACAAAGCTCATGCACTCAGGGCAAGCAATGACTCCATTCTGAGTGAGTACATTGCTGTAATAAATTTTAGAAAGCATTTAGATTGCTTATTATTGAGTAGTCTGTGTTGGGATGATTTGCAAGAGGCCTCTGGAATGTGGGTAGCTTCTTATGCATTCACTCAGAAACATAAATGTTTTCTTTTCTTTTCTTTTTCTAATTAAGAAAGTAAGTGATACTCATTGTAGAAAATTTGGAAAATCTACACAGGTTCTAAAAAGGAAAGTGAAAATTGCCTGCAATCCCTAAACATAGAGGTAAATATTGTTAGTATTCTGTTTTTTTCTAGTCCCTTTCCCCCTGCATATTTTTATGTTTAACATAGTTGAGATCTTTAAGTATTATGGTTTGCTTTTTTTTTTCATAAACATTATATCATGATTATTTCCTTTAGTTTTAAAAATTCTTCAGAGATCTGTTTTGGATGTGTACTATTTCATTAGAGAACCTTAAGAATTCCCTATTTTTGCATGCCTGGATTGTTAGTAGGTGTTAATTATTATAAATAATGATGTATTGAACATCTTGTGCATACATTTTTGCTCATGCTCTTAACTAGTTCTTTAGGGCAGAATTTTTGAAGAATTTAGGGCAGAAATTTTGAATTCATGATACATTTAAATGGTACATTTTCAGAGTTTTAAATTCTTATCTCAGCTATAATATGTGTATTTCTCTTTTATAGCAAATCAGATTTATTTACTGGGAAATGATGAGGCTGAAAGTGGAATGATTGTAAAAGCTTATAACATAAGAATTTAGACTTTGTTCTGAGCTCCTGGTTAGCCAAAATGGTGCAGACTCTTGGCCACGTCACTTCAGCTGTCTATGCCTTAATTTCCTCCTGTAGATTAAATAATACCACTCTTTTTCTTGTTGCCTTTTTATACAGTCTTCAAGTAGGCTAATTGACAAGAATTTGTAAAGTACTTTGAAAATGTTAAAAGTGCTATGGAAGAGAAAAAACAATGACAACCTGGTGGTTTATTTTGTGTTCGTGTACCACAGTCAGATGTTTGGACCTCTAGTTGTTAGAGGCTTGGCTAGGAAAGCAGGAGACAATGAGACTGGCCAAAGTAGCACTAACTGTTCAGTATAATTTCAAAGGTATGCTAAGAGAAAGAAAGCTCAGCCAAGAATTTATGACTCGGTCAGAGGCAAAGTTGAGAGCTATCACCTGCTTCAAGGAGGACAGCTTTGGATGAGTTCATATATATGCATGGCACACTGCTGCAGTCTAACTTTATGACTTTTAATGACTCCGACCACCTAATCACTTGTGAAAGGATGTGCTGGAGTTTGCCTTCACTCAGCCTGACAAGGTGATGGGAGGCATATATCTTCCTTACATGAAAACACTTGTCAGTTGCATCATATTTGGTAAGACAAGCACCAATGTCACCTTGGGGGGAAAGAAAAGTAACTCAGCTGACATCCAATGCATATGAGTTTCCAATATGCTGCAACATAGCCTAATTTCAAGTGAAATATGCAAATACACCCTATTTTGTCTGTAGTTTTTATTTTCCTGATGCTTTCTCTAAGTGCCACATCTTCTGCTGATGGAAACATTGTGTAACTTCTTCTGAGCTGATGCATATTTAAATACGCAAGGCGAAGAATTTTCAGCCTTTGAGTAGAAGCAACATGGCAAACCAAATGCAAATCTCTCAGTCACCTGTTCTTGTTCAGTTTGTTTTTATTTTATTTTTGGGCTCAGACTGCCCTTATATAACCAGTTCGCTTTAGTTCAAACTGCTGAGTTTTAGATTTTTTATGGGTAGTAGGTCATTCGAGTGAAGTTGGGCTTATTAGGGTTTAGGACTAAGCTACGTGGGCAGCAGAGATTTGACTAAGGACAATTGTGATAATGAAGAAAAAAAAAGATCGAGGAGTTAGATCACAAATTCATGTCTCTTTTTTATTCCTTTCACTAAACTTTAAAGAAGAATATTAAACCAAGTATGTTTTGTGATTCCCCATGATGGGTTTGTAAATTTATTTGGTTTGATTTTTAGAGGACTTCTGCATTTGGGCAGCCTACCCGAAGAAGTCTAGGTATAAATGCATCCAAGGGACAAATGTGGGTCAGGTGAATGTCCCAAATCAGAACAGTGGATTTGCCACTTTCAGAGGGGTAGAGTCCTGTTTCTAGGGAAAGGAGAAGGTTAAATTGAAAATGGGGCCGCTGTTGAAAAGGCTTCAGTGGGAGCTTTGTCTATAACAAAGGAGAAAGGCATCGAGGTATTTTAGTGTGACTGCATTGTTGATTGCTAGAATAGTGTCCTGTTGAAAACAAAGAAGTCCTTTGCAGACCATTAGACTTTCCCTAAGAGAATGACCTTGTGTTGTAAGAAGATGAGTGTCCTCTCTTTTTACCTTAGAGGTCCTGTTCTGCCACAGAGTTAAATTTGAATTTTCCAGGTTATTGGTAAACACATTAAGTTAAGATTCCTGCAGTGAGCTTCTTCTGTTTTGACTATTTATACATTTACTACAACTGGCATTCTCTTACAACAAGCCGGTCAGCTCTTGCAAATATAGGGATCAAAGGTTCTGTGTTATTTTACATACATGTCTCCTTCAGTTGCTGCTAGCCACATATATTTGATCATTACTGAGTGGCTAGAGTGAACCCTTTCTCCAGTTGAGTTGTGGAATAGAATTTTGCCTATTTTGGAAGGAAAAATTGCTGAGGGTTTGCTCTTATGTGTAGAGCAAACAAAAGTTGTTTTCAATTTGATATAACTTTATTTAGATTCCACTGTTTCCCATCATGGAGGAATGAGGCCAGGGATGTGCTGAGCCAAGTTGTTTTCCCACCCAAGAAACAAAAGAGCCCATCATCAGTATCTGATTCTTCGTTTGCTGAGTCTATCCACTACTAATGAAAACCGTCGATGGTGACTTTAAATGTTTTTTGGAGGTCAAGGAATAAAGAGCCAGCTGCCTATAATTGTCCCCATGGTAGCGTGAGATAAACACACAGACAGTGATGTGATGTGGTTCCATGTACAGTGCTGCATACTTAGAGAAAGGGAGTTTACGTATACTCAGATGAAAACACATCCAGTGTCAGAAAGCCCATGTGAAACACTGTCTTAGAAAACAATAGGTAAAAATTACATTTGCGTTTTCACTATAATTCAATAAGGGACAAAATGTCAAGTTTGTATTTGTGGCTATCCATAGTAATGTATTTTTCTTAAAACCACTAATCAGAACACGTGAGAGAAAGCCATATAGTTTACCATGTTAATGAAAACACAGCTCTTTAGTGTTGGTAAGCCATGTTGAAAATTTTCATTTTAAATTTCAAGCCTTTGTTTTTTCCAGAAACTCAACATTCATGACTATGTGATGTTCTTTCTCCTTTTTTTTTTTACACTATTGTTACTATTTCTCTTTCAAGAGTTGGCTAAAGTTGTTTTCCAGTGATCACCCAATTATAAGTTTGATTTCTTAAAAATGAGAAGTCACTTGAGAATGAAATAAGCATCACTATTAATCTGAAATAAAACACATGTTAGGAAAGAAACTTTCTCTCTTCATGCACTTGTCTCTCACGAGATAGCTAGGAAAAATGATCTACTTTCACGTTTATTATTGTGTAGCTCCTTCCACATTTGGTCCATCGGTTACAGGTTCCCTGCTCTTGCTATTGTTCAGTGGTGGAAGAGGCAAACAAAGGAAACGCACTGAATTGTCACATGACTGTTTGGGGTAGTCATGAGCAACGTTTTCTTCTTGTATGAAACAATAACATTTAAATTTTGTGGTTATGTATCATGAGTGTCTGACAGCAGAAACCATTGTGATTGGCAGGCAGTAGATTAAATTTATGGGTTTTAGGCTTTTTTTTTTTCTTAATAAGGATACCTTGAGAAAGTCCAAGGGAAATGAAAGTCAGTTTTGTCATCTCACACAGATTTCAAAGGCAGGGGGCTACACTAGGGCTTGAAAGGTCTATATTACACTGCTGCTGTCTAGCCATACTTGACAATGAGACATACTGTATTTGCTCACGGTGCTGGAGTTTATCATGCAAGAAGAGTAATTATATTTGAATTGTGTCAGCCAGCCACCCTAAAATGAAGGAACGTCAACGAATGTTGCTCCAAGGAGAAGGAGATGATTAGTTATAATTATACTCAGTGTCCAAGAAAAATGCTTCATTCCCTCATTCTGTTGCAAAGGGGAGAGGGAAAAAAAAGAAAAACCCAACAAAAATTGTTCAGTACTTCTCAGTATTTTTTAAAACTTTTAAGGTGGCCATTTATTGTAGAAATTTCAGATAAGCTTTCTGGTGTGACCATTTAACTATCTGAGAACCTGCTTGGTATGTGCACATTTTTTAGTGTTAAAAAATAGGTAATATGTAATACTCTTAGATTTTTATTCCTCACAATTCATAGACCATCTCCTAACAGAGAAATATTAGACAATAGGAAGTAAATTTCTTAATTCACCTACCTGTGGTTTCATCTACATAGGGCCAAGCCATAAAATATGGCTTTGCGGTCACTTACGAATATGGTGATTTGATTTATACGTCTTGTCAAACAAACTGTTTGAGACGATGGGTTGAATACCCTGGGTTTTGCTACTTTTGTGTGTGTGGTCAGTGAATTGTTACCTAAACTTTGCTTTCATTTCCTAAATATACACATTCTGAAGTTTACGTGTCATTGGGACCTTTTTAGTTGGTGTGTTTTGCTGTATATTCATTTTCATTGTGTAGCTTCCCGTAACTAGTTTAAAGCGGGAATTTTATAGGTATTAATTTGTTGGTCAGTTCTCATAGTGGTTGATATCTATAATTTCTTATGTGTAACTTTTTTCTCAATTCAGCAATTTTTTATCATGTTGAGATAATGATATGGTTGATGGACATGGATTATCCTTCAAATAAGTTATTATTCTCCTTATAAGAATTCACTTCATTTATAATTATTGACATTTGTGTGATTCCAGTAACTTCTCAAGGCACTCTCATATAACCAATGTTACAAGTAATGATAAAATGAGTAGAGATAATGGATTTAAAAAGGGATGATGTTCCCAAGATGTATTTGCTGAAAAAACAAATTAGTACTAGCCGTTTTTATATATTATTTAATTCAAATTCCTTACCAGTGAAGACCTAGGTCAATACATTTTAAATATTGCTTCTATTATGTAAGTAATATAATGTATCAGATATTGTAACTATAATTATTTAATCAACATGTACATATTTTCACTGGAAGTAGAAATAACAGTGAAGTATTTTGAAAGATAGTAGAATGATAAAAGTCACAGAGACTCTCTAGTTTCCATATTAACATCTGGTTGGGTAACTATTATGAGTCACTCAGAATGACTTTGATTAGTTGTTAAAAAACAAGGTGGTTTACATTTCACAGAATTTTGTAAACTTTTATCAGACAACATACAGTGTAGCTATTTCTGATTGATATAAAGTGAACCGGGACATGACCTTGTTTTCACTCAGATCAAACCCCACTCTTTCACCCTAAACAGCTAGAGAGAATTGAGGCAGAATTTGTATATAAATTGCTTTTCTTCTCCGCTTGCTCAATCCACAGACACGTAGCAAAGCAGTGAAATTGCTACCTGATGTAACTGCCTGTTGCAGGAATTGGTGGCTATCTACGGGATAACCCTGATTCCAGAAGTTAGATCCAAACATGCTGTGTGAGCGCTGTTGCTGTGGTGAACTGTTCAGATGGACTTTACTTACTGTGATTTTTTCTTTCTTTTTCTTCCCCCCCATGTATTTTAATGTAATCAGACCCATAAATAGATTTTGCAAATGAAAAATTTCAGTGTTAAGATTTTTAAGATTTCCAAATTGTACTTGACTGTAAATACTATGGCTTAAGGATATCACCAATCTATAATTTTTTGTTGTCTTTTACAATGTCACAGATGAATTTTATCTTTTTAAAAAAATTTTAAAAAATTTTAATGTTTATTTTCGAGAGAGAGAGAGAGAGAGAGAGAGAGAGAGAGAGAAAGTGCGAGCAGGGGAGGGGCAGAGAGAGGGGGACACAGAATCCGAAGCAGGCTCCAGGCTCTAAGCTGTCAGCACAGAGCCCAGCAAGGAGCTCGAATTTACGAACCACGAGATCATGACCTGAGCCTAAGTGACACTTAACTGACTGAGCCACCCAGGCACCCCTTAAATTTTTTTAAAGTTTATTTTTTTGAGAAAGAGAGAGAGTGAGAGAGCATGTGAGTATGGGGGAGGGAGAGAGAAGGAGAGACAGAGAATCCCAAGTAGGCTCCTGCTGTCAGTGCAGAGCCCAACACAGGGCTCTGTCTCACGTGACCGGAGCCAGACTCAAGAATTGGATGTTGGTAACTGAATGACCCACCCGGGCACCTGGATGAGTTTTCTCTTTAGCTATGACTAGTTATTTGAATATATTGGTTTATCCTAACATCAATAACTATGGCTCCAAACCCCATTTAAAAATGTTTTTGTCAAGCCCACAGAATTGAATCAACCATGGTCCTCATTCATGGCTCCCTCTGTCAGAGGTTGGCTGGTACAAGCCTCTGTTGTTTCATTTTGTTTTCCCATGTGATTCCCCAATCTCCACTCCTATTCTCTTGCCCCATAGACACTTGCTCCAATGTACTTAATGTACATTCTTCCAATTCATGTCTCATATATGTGTGTATGTATAGAAGCACACATAAAATTATACATGTAGACAAATTTAAGTACACCCTTCAAAATATAGAGTGTTGTTTTGAATACAGTTTAACATTTATATAAATGGCATTATGCTATAAATTTCAAATTTACTGTAAAAATTTAAAATTATGTTTAATTATGTTTTTGAATCATTTCTATGTTGCTAAGTGTAAGTCTGGCTTATGAGTTCTGCCTCTGATTTTGTACTCCATCGTATGCATATTTGATATTTTATCATTCCCTAGAAGTGGATACTGTTGTTTCTCCCTCTATTTGCAACCATAAACAGTACTTCTGGGAGTAGTCCTATCCATATGTTGTTGTGGACCTGAGAGGATATATATTCGAAGGGTTGCTGGGTTGGGGGCATATGTCCATTTCCTTTCAATAAAGCACTTTAACATCTAAATTTTGTGTGATGAATGAACGAATGCTAATTTACATTTTGGGATCATTTAGAATCTTTCCATCCCACTTGCTTCGGCTTCAAAGTCAGGTTCATGGATGTCTTGAAAAGGAAAAATTTGTTCCTAATTTCCCTTTTTGCATCAGCTAATCAGCTAGCAGCATAAGTGGCTTCAATATATTGTCCCTTTCTTAACACTAAGGAATAAAATTGATAGGGCCTTATATTAAATTGTGGAAAATATTTATTCTAGCATTAATCATTAAGTCTACTTTTGCAAGTTGATGTTTATTTTTTCATGGTTCTGCATTTACTTAGATGACTAATAAAATAACTTCAATTATATATTGACCATTTGAATACTTTTCTTTTGCCTGTTCATATAGCAAACATGAGCAAAAGAGTGTCCAGAGTGCACAGTTATGCCTTGTGTATGTGTGTGTGCGTATGAGTGTGTGTGTGTACCTGCCTTAGCTCTTCATTTCCTGAGCTTGTCCTTATCAGAATTTATTCCTTACTTTACATACGTATATTGTCTGTCACCCAAATTCAATAAGCAATGCAAAATAAGAGCTTCAGAAAAGCGATGTTTGATGACTCTTGTTTGCTGAATACTTTTGTCGAATCCCGTTGCCCGAAGAGCCCCTGTTTCAGTGAGTCCTAGCTGTGTCGTGGAGCATCCTTTGTTTACTGGAAATAAAGACCTTGTACAAGTTACCTTTTCATCCAGGTGGAGGGGTCTGTTTTTGCAGGATAAGCAGTGACTAGAAAGCTAAACTGAGAACCTCTGATCAGTTTCTTATGGGGAATTGTATAAATTTATAAAATGACTTTTAGTGCTGCTTTCTTTTATGTTTTCTTTTCCTGTCTTTGCTAGTATATCTGTGCTCTGAATAGCAAGAAGTGCCATAACCGTGACTATCAAGGAAATATGTTATTTAGCTTGGTCATGAGAAAGCTGTTCTGTGGTTGTTTAGGCAAAACCTGCCTGACCCTTTGTTAACTTAGGAGATTTGGCTATAATTTCAAACAACACCATTTTTTCCCCTCTATGTAGTAGGAAAAAAGTGAACTCTTACACATTTGGCTGTAGCACAGCTGTATTGATAGCCCTCTGTTCTAACCTTAAGCATTGATAGAAACGGTGATTTCTTTTTTTATTTCCATTGTGACTTTTCTTTGTGTATTTTTAAAAATTAGCTGACATTAACACTGATCTATGTAACAATGATTGAACCCCCCCCCCTTTTAAGAACTAAATATTTGAACAGATTTCACAGCAGTAATAAAAACCAAACTCTTTAACTTTTAATGTACATCTTTTAAGGATTCTGAACACCCACCCTATTTGGAATTGAAAAGTCCTTTCTGGCTTGTATTGGGGCTGGGCATGGTTATTAATTCATTAGGGAATGGTGGATCCACTCTTCAGCTCTTCTGCCTTTCTTTGGTCCTGGGAGCCAAGGGGAGAGAGGAGGAGGGGTGGAGGGGGAAAGACAGTGAAGGGAAGGAGGAGACAGGGAGACAAAGCCTGAGAGGGAGACGATGACATTAGAGGTGACACATAGCTATCATGAGCTTCCTCAGTCTGAGGGGAAGAATAATGAAGGGTTTTCCCTGCCTTCTACAGCCCGAGGACAACCCTATGGCCACAGCACCTTTTCTAATCCCATTTTCTGTGTGCTGCATGTCATAATCTGTAAGGCACTGGTTCCAAGTGAAAACACTGAATCCAAACAGTGACTGGGTCTTGTATTTATTTGCACTTTAAAACTACGGTGTGTGGGGAAAACTTTCTCTTAAAAAAAAAAGAGAAGGGCAGCGACAGAACAGCACCATGAATATGTTGACATTTAAGTAGAGTCACTGGACCAGTAAGCCTTCAGATTTTAGTCCTCTGATTTATAGTAACATTTTGCCAATGAGAGAAAAACACATAGTCTCTTTCAAAATTTTAATAAAAATCTCGTCTCTTTGTTTCTTGCAATTGAAGGCCCTGTGTGACAATTAGCAGCTGTCCTAGAGTCTGGCTGACACTAAGCACCCCAATGCCAACAGAATCCTGGAAGACTACAGCAACAAGGCTCTGGGTGGGAATGAGGCAGAACAATTTTCCTAGATGCAGGTACCTGGGCAGCATGCGAAAAGTAGCAGGGTTCCAAACCGCACGTTGTTTTAGGCACAAAGATAATTGGTAATAACCAAGTAAGAAGAACCTGTATTCGCGCATGTTGAAATAGCCACTTGCCAACTTTCCTTGACTGGTGAGTAGAACAGTCAGTGGGCTAAATGATTTTATCATTCTGTAAGGAGAGAGTTGATGGTTTAAAAGTGTGAAAAAGTCTGTGTGTCTATTTTGAAGATATGAATAGTATTTGTAAACTTCCTGGGAATTTGGGGCAAAGAGGGCCAGATAGGAGCTAGAGAGAGGAGAGGATTCCTTAGCGTGACAGCCTGGAGGGAAGGGGCAAAGCAAGGAAATTGGAAGACAGGCAGATTTGCGGGGATAGCATTTGCCTCTGCCTATCTGCTAAGGAGTGTTGTAGGAGACCTTAAGAAAGAGAAACTATTGGAAAGAGCCTAATCTAGCCATTTTATAAATGCCAGTTAATCATTATATTTTGATGATATAGAAAAATGGTGTGATTGTGGTTGAAAAAAAATCATTTAGACCTTTCGTCGTTTTAATTCTATGGACGATACGTTCACTATTTTACTCCTTCAAAGTTTGGCCATTGGAGATGTATTAAGAATTTATGAAAACATTTTATTATGAGATTGCATTTACTTTTTGCAGACAAAAAGTAAAAACAGTATCTGAGCTGATTTTGAGTTGGTTGACCTACTAGAAATAGATTGTGACAAAGGGTTAATAATATTAGGTATCTTTCAATGAAATAGTTTAAAATTTTTTAAATGCTGGAGGAAAAGCTTTTAAATGAATATTAATTTAGCTTTAGAAGTTGTCCTTATCCCATTGAACTTCCTTCATTTCCTTGTGGCTAATTTGGGTGTACATAATTTCTTTTTTGGTTCACTTTCTAGGGCTACAGATTTACTCCCAAGCAATTATGTAACAATTCCAGGGGAAAATACTTAGTTCACTTTTGATTTAATAGGACTTCTTGACTGAGGATTAGAGAATTGGTTTAAAGATCCACAAATGCAGGCTAAACATTTTATAGTAATTATGTCTATTGGAGCAGTCATATGAGCCCTCTACTTTTAAAAAATAATGAATAAGGATGTGTAGAAACAAAATCTGATCCAACCCATGGACATCTAATAACTTGGTCAAAAAGGTTGTTTGCTAGAATTCTATATGTATATTGTCTGGTTCCTGGAATTGAGTTATTATTAGATCTGTCCTATCAACTTGGAGGACAAATGGTAGGCCATCCTTATCCAAAACAAAAACCATAATTTTATATCAACATTTTTTTACTTAGATTATAATTTAGCTTTCATATCTAATAGAATTTACTAGTTCCCATTAGAATATCATTATTTTTATTCTTCTCTATCTGGTAGTTATTTATAAAGAGAAAAAAAAAGCATTACAGGGAGATCATTTCAGGTCATTTATCTTTGTGTGTGTTTAATGGAATTTTGGCTCATTTAGTACATCCTCATTTCAGAAGAATTAATGGAACCACCCCAGTGGATAAATAAGCAGAATCACTTGTGTGCTTTACTAAGCTAATTTCCTATTTTAAAAATGATAATATTCTATTAAGTTCTCTAGTCACTTCATCTCAGAATAATATGAATACTGTAATAGGTATAATTTTATAATTTCTGTTAAATTATGGATGCAGACTTTAGTTTCATTCCAGTATTGTCAGTAACTAGCTGTATGATTTTGGACAATTCACTTAATATTGTCGGACTTCACATTCCTTTTTTTTTTTAATTTTTTATGTTTATTTTTGAAAGAGACAGAGTGTTAGCGGGGGAGGGGGCAGAGACAGAGGGAGACACAGAATCCAAAGCAGGCTCCAGGCTCTGAGCTGTCTGCACAGAGCCTAACACGGAGCTTAAACTCATGGACTGCGAGATCATGACCTGAGCTGAAGTCCAGCGCTTAACCTACTGAGCCGCCAAGGCACCCCATTCAGATTCCTTATCTCTAAAATGAGGACAGGGGAAGAGGCACTCCAGGATCCTTTTTTTTTTTATTCTAAAATTTCACGATACAGAAAGCATTTGCATGAACTTAGCTGAGTGTCTATGTAGAACAACCTAGTTACTTTGATAGTACAATTGAATTAAATTGAATATTGGTTTTCTTTTCAGGCTCTCAGAAGTATTGTTGAAAAGAAAATTGAGATATCTCTAATGATTCTGAATACATTGGTCTAGCTTCGTATTACCTGATAGTTTCCTAAAAGTAAGAAAAGATACTGCATAATAGCTCACAGTATTTGTGAGCTCACACTCTTATTTGTTAGGAGTCTGTTGGTTGCAAGGGATAGAACTCCAACTCAAAGTGTCTTAAGCCTAATAAGGGGAATATTTTGAAATCTACAGTCATCCATCCAAGAATGGATCAGCTTGAGGTACAGATAGATTCAGGGTTTCAAATGACATCCTTGGGGACTTGTTTTTGTATCCTTTCACCTTGCTTTTCTATTGATTTATTTCTCAGGCAGGCAGGTACTCAATGTGGTAGGAAAAGGAGCACCAAGAATATATCCTTTTGAATTTTGATTAAAAGGAAGAAAGACTGTCACAACAAGATTACATACATCAAATCTGATCAAATACTCCTCTGACTGACTTTCATTAGGTCATGTGCTCATCCAGTCATTATGGTTGGAATAAAGAGGGAGTATTCTGACTGGCCAGCTATGATTATAGCATCACCATGTGGCCACAGGCAGGTTCACCCCACCTGAATTACAAGAAATGGGCTTTCCAGAGGAAAGTAGGATTCTGTTGTTAGAAGTACCATGGACATGCTGAAAAGACATAGCAAAATAACAAATCTAACACAAGGCTTTAGATTGGGCAGTTGAAAAATTTTAGCCAAGTGAATAATTTGTCAACACAGTTAAAAACAAAAACAAAAACAAAAACAAAAAAACCCCAAACAACTAGTAGTTGAATGACTTCAAGTTTTTCTTTAAACCATTCAATCAGGCAGATGTCAGGACCCTTCCTAAACTAATTTAAAATTGATCTGCCCAAGGATTCAGAAACTTTGCTTTATTCATGCATTTATTTCATTCTGTTAATAATTTATAGTGGTGAATCTTTGTGTTTCTCCAAGGTATTCAAGATGGGCACCTTGATTTTTTTGCTCGTTAACAGTTACATGCTTCCAATATTGCTGCTCTGTTCCTATCTTATACAAGAGAGAGTAGATTTGAAATTATTTTCAGCATATTTAGGGTATTTTTCAAAAGCAAAGGATAAGATGTCATTCAGACTTCTATTTTTTTATGTGACATACGTGATTTAAACTTTTCCATTTGGCACCCATTCAGTATTAATTGAACTTTATTCTTTTTATATTTTATTTTTTATTTTTGGGAGAGAGGGAGACAGAGCACAAGCAAGGGAGGGGGCAGAGAGAGAGGGAGACACAGAATCCAAAGCAGGCTCTAGCCTCTGAGCGGTCAGTACGGAGCCTGATGCGGGGCTCAAATTTGTGAACCATGAGATCATGACCTGAGCCAAAGTCAGACGCCTAACCAGCGTCTTAATGCTGGTTGTTCAACGCAGATGGCTGTTGAACTTTATTCTTAATTACAGGAATGTTTTGAGTCATATATTGTGTAGATGTCAAGGCAACATTTACTTTTGTCATTTATTATAAAAAGTGTCTTGGGGGAGAATCTCATTCAATTATTATTAGTTATTAATAATTAGCACTAGAGATCTTTTAATTGGCAAAAAGTTTTATTTAACAATTTAAACAATATAATTAGACTAAAATTTTTTATTGATGCTATCTCACTGAGTAATGTTCAAGACAGCACAGTACAAAAGAAAGAATGTAGGAGTGCCTGGGTGGCTCATTCGGCTAAGCATCTGACTCTTGATCCCGGCTGGGGTTATCATCTCATCGTTCGTGAATTCAAGCCCCATGTGGAGCTCTGTGCTGACGGCGTGGAGCCTGCTTGGAATTCTCTCTCCCTCCCTCTCTGCTGCTACCCAACTCATGAGCGCGCGCGCTCTCTCTCTCTCAAAATAAATAAATAAACTTAAAAAAAATTAAAAAAGAACTGGTAAGAAAGAATGTATACTTTTGCAACACATGGAATTGGTTCCAAACCCAGTTCTTAGAATCACTGGTTCTGTGGCTCTAGGGAAGTACTTAATATCTCTGTTCCTCATCCTTATTTGTAAAATGGGAGGAATCATAATCCTCCTTCACAGTACCTGTATCAATATTACAAAAAGGACAGTAGGTGATCATTCCTAGCATAATGCTCAAAATTTAATAAATATTATTTAGTTGTTCCTTCTTTTATTTTTATTTCCTTCTCCCCCTCCTTCTTCCCTTTTTCTCCTCCCATTGTCTCAAACCTAGCTAAATAGTCACTCGATCAATGTTTTGCCACCTCTTTTAATTAAAGCATAAATATATTTAATTGAAGAAATAATTGATTAAATATCACTTTATTTAAGAGTAAAAAAGCCCACATTGGATAATAAAAGATGTGTAGGTGTGTCCTTATGACGAATTAAGAATGATCTGCTTTCAGGACACCCTGGGTGGCTCAGTCGGTTGGGCTTTTGACTTCAGCTCAGGTCATGATCTCTTGGTCCATGAGTTCGAGCCCCGCATCGGACTCTGTGCTGCCAGCTCAGAGCCTGGAGCCTGCTTCAGATCCTGTCTCCCTTTCTGTCCCTCCCTTCCCTACTCATGTTCTGTCTCTGTCTCTCAAAAATGAATAATTATTAAAAAAAAAAAAACAAAAAAAAAAAGATCTGGTTTAAACCGTATGCCCTTAAGTGAATTCTGCTTTTCTCCCCTGCACAGAAAAGTAAGTCAAACAAAATTATTACATTGTTGAACATTTACAGACTAATGATTAATTATATGTTTGCAATCTAATCTAGCTAGAAGGAAGGGTAAAAAAGAGTCTAATAAATTGCTGGAAGTCTTAAATAAATAGATTTTAGCCTCACTTTCTTTGAATTCTTGCTATACATTTGACATTGAAAAAGCTACAGGAAATGAGAGAATGTGTATATCTGGGCCTTGGGAGTGGAAATATTCCTTATATAGAGAGTATTCTGCTAACAGAATCAACCCTGGTATATAGCAAATACTCAGTATATTTAGTTCCTACTACAAAGTTTTGAATTGTTAAAAAAAATCTTTTTGTTGATGATATTTTATTATTATAGAAGGTCATGATTTTGTCCTGAACCTTTTTTTGATATGAAAAAAAGTGAAAATAGTAGTTCTTTATTTTTTCCTGAAAGGCATTTTAAAGAAATATTCCAAGTGATGCACTGCATTTTTATAGATTATAAGAAGTTATTGAATTTTAAGCAATTAAACAGAACCAAGGTGATTTCAAGGGAGTTGTCTCCTCTGGAACAGTAAAAATCACTTCCTAGACAATGGCATCAAAAGTCAGGCTTCCATGAAGGGATGGAAACTCAGCAATTGCTGGCCGCTGGGCAGTGGGTAGGAACTGTACATTGGGCTTTTAATTGCTGTTTTGCTCTAGGTCATGCCTTGCTGTTTCAATTAAATCTCTGGCATAAAGAATCCCTTGTCCCCTTCTTCTTGCATTTGATCACCTAATGGAAAGAAGCCTATATTCCTCAGGGAAATAACTTGGGGCAGTGTGAATCAATCTCTCTGTCCTCTTTCTCTCTCCTTTGTAAAATCTAATTTTAGTGTTATTATAGCAAATCACATGTAAAAAAGGAGTAGAATTGGTGTTCATTTCTCTGCTCCTCATTATTGCTCTCAATGCAAAGTTTTGAACAAGCGAGAGGAAAAGAGTTGATTTAATCCTAACCGTTTTAAGTGTATATATCTGGAGAAGTTAAGTGTAAGTATAAGTCTGGAAAGCACCAGGATATATTTAGCCCCAGCTTCTGCTATTGAGTAAAAACTTTCATTTTGAAAAAGCAAAACAAAAGAAAAGAAAACCCCAAAAACCTTGAATTTTCAAATTAGTAACCCACCTTATTTTAATTATGTGGACTCACAGTGGGCACGCGAACTAGCCTCAAGACACCTGCAATTTAGCACAGCAGGTGAGAAGTGTACATAAATAACTCCAATGTTAGGTGGAAGGTGATAAGTTATTATAACAGGAGAGTTGTATTGACAGGTTCTGGGAATTCAGAGAAAGGAGAGATTTTTTTTTTCTATTAAAACATGAAGCAGGGGACAGTAAAGTATTAAGAAGAAACACAATCAAGAGGCTGATGATCTTTGAGCAAAACTATGAAGGTTAACTAAGATGTTAAAAATACAGTTAAATTAAGGGTGCGTGGGTAGCTTAGTCAGTTGAGCGTCTGACTTTGGCTCAAGTCGTGATCTCACTGTGAGTTCCAGCCCCACATTGGACTCTCTCTCTACTGTTGGGGCAGAGCCCACTTCAGATCCTCTGTTCCCTTCTCTCTCTCCCTCTCCCCTGGTTACTTGTGTGTGCTCTCTCTCTGTCTCTCTTTCTCAAAAACAAACGTTAAGAACAATTTAAAAATACAGTAAAATTTCAAATAATTTGTAATATCTGGGTATAATTTGTAATATTTCACAGCTATTGGGATGTGAAAAAAGACCATCCATCTTTATATAACTATTATGAATCTAGTTAAGTTAATCAAAATTATTTCCAAACAGTTTTATAGAGGCTGTGTAAGTTTTTATTGAGTAAAGGTAAAATAGTCTATGTGTGTGCATTTGTGTGGGTGAGTATGTGTTACAGAAGTCAGTGTATGGGTCTGATGATCAGAGTCTATTCCAGTTATTATCTTCATGAGGAATTTTTATCTTTGCCTGTTCCAGCAGTTTGCTAATTAAAACTGTAGCCATCATGGTCTCCTGTTCTTTGAAGTTAAGCAAGTAAATGCTATGTTACTAGGTGTGCCTGGGAAGGTGTAGATATGGAGATATTTTTACCATGTGGCACATGAGTAGTTAATTTATTTAAGCCAATATCATTAAAATACTATTAGTAAGCGATTTGATATTTAGAAAAAAATAGATCATGTATCACAGCGATTTTAAATAGCATACAATTCTGCTCTCTCCATTTTGACTCCCAAGAAGTCACATTTTGTCCTAAAAGATTAAAATTGGGTCTACAACTTGTAGTTACGGATTTTCAAAAATATGAAATTAACTAAGCAAATAGATTAATTACTTCTTACCTGAGGCCAAAAAAAGAAAAAAAAACACCCCCCCAAAAGAATGCATCATCGTCTTGGAGTGGTGTCAAGGGTAACAATACTCTGGCTGCTTTTGAAAGAACAAGTAAGTTTCAAATTTGTGGTTTGGAAAAACAACTGGTGTGTTGAGTTTAATTAACCAGAGTTTAATTCGTGATTAATACCACTGGAATTTCACTTGAACAATGTGACAATGAGCAGGTAATGGCAATTGTGAAAAGAAATGATGAGTGAAAAATGCATTGTTTCTAGCCTTATAGC
The DNA here is from genome assembly GCF_023721935.1 of Panthera uncia. NCBI lineage: Eukaryota > Metazoa > Chordata > Mammalia > Carnivora > Felidae > Panthera > Panthera uncia. Next base: position 29,206 of record NW_026059466.1, read on the forward strand.
TTTGAGGTAGTTAGAATTCAGAGAGGTTTCATTCATGCCCACAATTCCATTGAGACTACAGATGTGGCCAAGTTACTCTTGGGATCTTTATTTTCCTTAAAAGTTGAATGGGAAGAATAATATCTATTGTTTGGGGTTGTTTAAGGATAAATGAAACAGACCATGTGAATTGCCAGGTATATAATTTGACCCTCTATAAATTATAGGTTTTAGTATTGCTGCTGTGTATTTTTTCACAAGGAATTTTGAGGCCATCTTGGATCCTTAAGAGTATTTGCTGATGCTAAACCAAAAGAAGAAAAAATTCAGAAAAGTCAGTGTTATTACCAAGGATGTTGTGAAACAAAATTTCACTCATTTCTGACAGCGCAAATTGGAACATCTCTTTTGCTTTAGCAGTTGCTATATTGTGACCCTACTGCAAGTACAAAAATGCACTATTTTAAAAGTGTGGGGTAGGAAACTGAGTGGGTAGAAAGGGCTTTTGGTGATTCATTGGGAAAAAGGGAGCCCAGGGGAGTCAGGAAATACCTTTCTGTTAAACACTGGAAAAAGCTAGAGAAAAGAGAGAGAAAAAAAAAATGCAACTTCCATTGAATTAAAACATTTCCTCCCACTTATGGTCTGTGTTGACAGCATAACCTAACTATTTGCAGAAGGCAGCAACCATAGCAGATGGTGGTACAAGCACCTGGGATATTAGCAGGCAGAAACCCAGAAAGACTGTTTCTGTGGTGAAGGTTTTTCAGCCCGAATCTGGGGTTCAAGGTCCTGCGTGCCATGGGGAGGAGTGAAAACACATCCTGATGAAAATTCTTCCAGAGTCAGCACATTCAGGAAATTTCATTGAGGCCAGCACCAGTAAATAGTAACAACGTCACATTGTCACAGGAGGAGAGCAACTAGTTTTCCAAGCAGATGCCATCTCAAGTTTGTGCGGACCCCACACATCCATATGTGGCTTGTGCCGTCTAGGCTTTCTGATACATTTCTCATCCTCCCTTCTTGGCATGTCCTTTGTTTTAAACATTTCCGGGGGTGCCTAGGTGGCTCAGTCAGTTAAGCATCCCACCTTGGCTCATGTCATGATCTCACTGTTTGTGGGTTCTAGCCCTACTTTGGGCTCTGTGCAGACAGCTCAGAGCCTGGAGCCTGCTTTGGATTCTGTGTCTCCCTCTCTCTCTGTCCCTCCCCTACTGATGTTCTGTCCCTCTCTCTCTCAAAAATAAACATCCAAAAACAATTTTTTTAAACATTCCCAGGACATTGGGCAAAGCTAATGTGAGGGATATACTATCTCCCAACATTACACCAAACTAATTATCTCAGAGAAAGAAAAAAATGACCCCTGATAGAGGTATCAGAGCAATAGATCCAGAAGATGTTCATGTACTTTTCCCAGGATCCAGCAGTCCTAGAGTCACGTTACTAGACCTGGAAAATATCTAGAAAATAGCATAATAAAATAATAAATATAAAATAAAATGATAATAAGTTCAAAGTTAAGCATTTTAAGGTAGTGTACATGCCCCAAGGGAGAAAATACTTAAGTAAATTAGTAGAATATTAAGTAATATTAGTAGAATTAGTAAACTAATAAAAATTATACCTGTGAAAAATACTTGCCAATATCATGTAATGTTATGTGGGAAAAATGTGTGTGATAAGTGTCACAATATGAAAACCATGCATTTATAAAAACGGAATATACAAGAAATGGTATTACTTATTTATACTAGGCAATATGCTAATGGGATATTTTTTTATGTTAATTTTAAAATAAAAACTTTTTGATGCAGAATTTTTTTCTTTTAAGATAAACTCTTTAATAAGCCTGTGTCTTTGAGAATGGGAAAGAGGAAGAGGAGAATTCACCTGTGAACATGATGAACTCTTCAGGTCAAGTTCCTAAATGTAGGATTCATTTTAAACTGAATTATAATTAAATAAACTAGATACATTGCACTGATTTTAAGATTAAAGGTAGAGAAAAACTTCAAGACACATGAAAGTAAAAAATCTCACTGCCACACTGACCAGACGTATTCGTTTATGTCATAGTAGAAACAGGAATTGTAGAAATTGGAAATGCACAGTATCCCTCATACAGTGTTTCTGTGGAAATTTTGTATCTTTCTGTGTTTCCAAAATTATGATGTCTACCTCAGCATTGTTTTACTGTGTTGGTCTTCTCCCTTCATTTATTAAAACTCAAAATGGTAGGAAAAAACAATGTCAAAAGATTGTGCTTCTTAAGGAATATCCACCAGCCTTTAAGGAAAATATATTTTCTAAGTCAAAAGATCACAGATAATCAAACAGAAAATTGGAGGTTGATACCTGATGCCACCAACCATCATGAGTGTGCAAGGGAACAGTTCATCCTTCTGATCACACTTATCGTACTTCCTTTTCATTTAGAATACACACACTTGAAAAGTCCTCCTTTTTCAAATTGTCCCTTCTCTGATACTTTTCCAATCATCTATGAAAGCATTTTTTTTTCTTTTTGTAAAGAGAGTGGACCAGGGACCTCTTCATTTAATCCTGTTGAAGACATTTCCAAGAAGCCTAAATAATTAGGCACAAGATCTGGGAATTTGCCTAAATTAAGGCTTGCAAAGAATCCTACGATCCAGCCACTCCTTCCTCTGTATATCGGCCTATCTTCTAATGGGCTATAAACTCTGATACTTAATATTGACAGTTTTCTCTTATTGAAAGCAATGGTTTGAAACCCAAAGACCCTTGAAACACAGACAAGAGTTAAAAATCTACTGTATACTGTAGAGCCTATAGTTAACAATACTATATTGCATACTTAAAAATTTGCTAAGAGGGTAGATCTTATATTAAGATTCTTACACAAGAATAATAATGAAGAGGGTGGGAAAAAAACTTTGGGGTGTGATGGATATATTTATGGCATAGATTGTGATGATGGTTCATGGGTGTATACTTATCTCTAAGCTCATCAAGTTGTGTAAATTAAATAGGTGCAGCTTTTTGTAAGTCAACCATACCTCAATAAAGTGGTTAAAAAACACAAGTATTAAGATATTGGGTTCACTCATTTTTTTAAAAACATGAGATTTGAATATGTCCACTGTATTGAGAATGTTTCTTACAATTTTCCATTCCTGCCTCCTGACTTACTGGGGAAGTACACTCATAAATATTCAGAGACAGATGCATTGCATGCACACAAACTTTTAAAAAGTTAACTTATAAATAAATGTATTCAAACTTGTAAAGACATGCATACTTCATGGAAGACTATGTTAAGGCTATTTTTAATAATTCAGGTACTTCAAGGCAGCCATCTAATAGAACTCAGGTCAAAATTTTTTATTTTAAAATGTAAAATATGTTGGGAGATTTTCACACTAGTTTCAACCATGAAATTAAGTGGTATCCAAAAGCAAATCATACAATGAGTCTTATAAAAAAAATGCAGTATACCCCTTTCTATGTTTCAGTATCATTTATTTTCTTCTTTGGAATCTGTGGTCTAGGAATGATTATTTATTTTACGTTTACTGCTAGCTAAGACTTGCATTTTCCCTATCAAATGAGAAGCAACAGACAGAGGCAGTGGTAATGCTGATGTGAGTTGAGTCAATATTATTAATTAGATGAATTAACATTTATGTATATCTAATATTTTTCAAAAAACATTTACAAGCTAAACTGGTCTTAAAGAATGAATACTTTTATTTCAGTAGAAATAAACTACCAAACCTATGCTTGGATTATTCCTGGACTGTCTTCAAAGCATGTGAAGTTTGGCTGAAAAATATAGAAAAACAATTAGTTGTCTCTGAACTGAAACTTAAATAAGGTTGAAGGAATGGAATGGCTGCTGTTGAGGGCAGTTTCAAGGGACTGACTAATGTCCTAAATTCTGTGATAAACACATACTACACAGTCAAGATTTAAGGGTGTCTATCATATTGGATAAAAGATCAGTGTCCTATTTCCAAACTCCACAGCATTTAAAAATTTGTTTTGGTTTAGGCCTATTTCATAGAAGGGAAGTCTTTAGTTTATTTTGAGTTTGGGGACAGATTCTAGTAATCCAAATTAGTTTCTCATCTTCATAATGCGTAAAAATTTGAGACCCAGCCATTAAGCTCTAAGCCAGACTCCTGGCTTAGAGTAGACTCCTCATGCAGGACACAGTTTCTTCTTCGCCTGCTTGGAGATGTCACCTCTTAATGCACTAAATATGAAACTCATAAATAATTTGAGTTTTTCCTCAAAGTTGTTTGAACTTACCTACGTAGAGTCAGGAATGAGATAGTAGAAGTTAATTCACTCTTGCTATTGTTCTCTGGATGCGTGACACCCACAGAATCATTCTTTATTTGAAGGTTCAGATCAGTTCAACTAGATTTGTCAGGTGGCCGCTCTTCTGTACTGTGTGTTCCAGATACTTGTGGTGATTGCAAAATCATAGGTAGGAACTCTTGGCGAAGACTCAAAAGCCCCACAGCCTTCTGAATTGGGTTCAGATTCTTTTTTGTTGAGTTTTGGCAGACATTCATAATATGTACTCAGGAGGTATCTCCCGTGTGTGATTTTGTTTGCTTATAGTTCTAATTTTGTATGATCTTGTCATTGCAGGACAACATGCTTTCATAAGCTGAAGTTTTCTTCGGCACATACGATATTCTTTTTTCTTAATGGTATATAGGGCACTTCAGATGTCCTAAGAATTTCTTGATTTGCCTTTCTAGTTGCCATAATTGGGTTACTTTTCATTGTTACAATGGAATCAGAGGAAAATCCACAAATGAACCAAAGGCAAAACTGGGGTATTTTATTTTACTTTTTGAAAACTGAGTGTTCTCATCTCTTTGGTTCTTTGGTGCTCAGTTGCTGATTATTGTTGACTGAATTGTAGGCTGAACCTGATATTTCTAAAGGGCTGAATTCTATATTTAAACATTCTGCAAAGTGCATCATGGTTAGTAATTGGATCTGTCCCATCACTGATACATATAAAGCTCTAAGAATAAGAGTAGTTAGTGCATACTAAGTACCGAATACATTCTACCTACTATTATTGAACCCCTCTCACCTTGTGGTTGATTATGATCTCTGTGATCATTTTCCTGAATAGAGAATATGGGTGCCATTAAATGTAGGCAGCTTGGGTTTGTTCACTGATGTATTCCAAACATTTAGCACCGAGTCTGGCAGAGAGTAGATGCTCAACATTTTGTGGAATGAAAGAGCCTGAGACTGGTTTCAGTCAGGCTGCTCTCCTACCAGCCCAGCCTTTGACTTCAACCTGATCCCATTAGGTTTGTAAATATGATGGTGTTGTCAAATATATTCTAGGAAGATGCTGTTGACTCTCTTCTATTTTCTGAGGAGCCATGACAATAGGTGCTTCTTTGATTGAAAGTCACAGTCAGGAGAGTTCCTGGGCCCTTGCTTTTTTGTGGGGAAAGAGCATGAAAACTTTACCCTTGATAGGAATTCTAGTCAAGTCTTCCATTTTGGTTTATTTTGGCTACATTTTATTAAAGCTCTTTGCTTCTGGGAGCTTTTCTTTGAGAGATTATCTTGGTGGGGGGAAATTACAACAAAAGAGGCACACATTTTAGTTCATTTTTAAAATTTATCATTTTAATAACAGATGGCTGACACTTAGAGATAATGACAAAATATTAAAGGATTTAATATATCTGGAATCTATTCCAGAGCAAAGCTGGGAGCTTTTATCTTTCCGATGATGGCAAATGAAGAGAAATTAAAAGTCATTTCAGGACAGATCTGTTTTGTAATTTGAGGTGAAAAGACTTTTCTGGTTCATATAGTGTATGCTTTATTGTAACCCCTCAGGAATTAACTTGCTGAATATTAAGAGGAAAGCACAGCTGATTTGGCTTGCCTCATCAAAGTACAAATCTCCTATTTCCTTTGTGTTGCATCTCAGCAGAACATGCTTCAGTTGGATGGATTTTTTTTAATTCTAATTATTTCAAAGGTTTCCAAATTCTGGTTAGTCTTGAGATTTATGCTGCCTTTAAAGTTTAAGGAGTGTTGGATTTGTTTAGTGTCCTAGATAAATCCTGGATTTATTTCATTTCACCTCTTATAATCCCCTATGGTTATTTCTACTGTTACACATTTGCCAGTTATTGTCCCCATTTTTTTTTTTTTTTTTTTTATCACTCGAAGCACATAGTTTAATTAAGGGTCACTCTAGGTGTACATTCTGTGAGTTTTGGTAACTGTGCAGATGGCAGGGATCCCCCATTGTAGTTTCACACAGAGTAGTTTCATTGTCCTGAAAGTCCTCCAGGCTTCACCTACTGCTCCCTCCCTCCACCTTAACCTCTAACAACCCCTGATCTTTTCACTGTCCCCATAGTTTTACCTTTTGTAGAATGTCATGTACTTGGAATCAGATAGAACTTGGCATTCTTGGAGCGCCTGGGTGGCTCAGTTAGTTAAGTGTCTGAATTTGGCTCAGGTCATGATCTCACGACTCATGAGTTTGAGCCCCATGTCGGGCTCTGTACTGACAGCTCGGAGCCTGGAGCCTCCTTCAGATACTATATCTCTGTCTCTCTCTGCCTCTCCCCTGCTCAAGTTCTGTCTCTCTTCAATCTCTCTCACAAAAATAAACACTAAGAAAAAATAATGTAGCATTTTTAGACTGGCTTCTTTCACTTAGTAATATCCATTTAATTTCTTCTGTGTCTTTTCATGGCTTGGCAGCTCATTTCTTTTTTTTTATTTATTTATTTATTTATTTATTTATTTATTTTTAAATTTTTTTATTTTTTATTTTTTTTATTTTTTATTTTTTAATATATGAAATTTACTGTCAAATTGGTTTCCATACAACACCCAGTGCTCATCCCAAAAGGTGCCCTCCTCAATACCCATCACCCACCCTGCCCTCCCTCCCACCCCCCATCAACCCTCAATTTGTTCTCAGTTTTTAACAGTCTCTTATGCTTTGGCTCTCTCCCACTCTAACCTCTTTTTTTTTTTTCCTTCCCCTCCCCCATGGGTTTCTGTTATGTTTCTCAGGATCCACATAAGAGTGAAACCATATGGTATCTGTCTTTCTCTGTATGGCTTATTTCACTTAGCATCACACTCTCCAGTTCCATCCATGTTGCTACAAAAGGCCATATTTCATTTTTTCTCATTGCCACGTAGTATTCCATTGTGTATATAAACCACAATTTCTTTATCCATTCATCAGTTGATGGACATTTAGGCTCTTTCCATAATTTGGCTATTGTTGAGAGTGCCGCTATAAACATTGGAGTACAGGTGCCCCTATGCATCAGTACTCCTGTATCCCTTGGATAAATTCCTAGCAGTGCTATTGCTGGGTCATAGGGTAGGTCTATTTTTAATTTTCTGAGGAACCTCCACACTGCTTTCCAGAGCGGCTGCACCAATTTGCATTCCCACCAACAGTGCAAGAGGGTTCCTGTTTCTCCACATCCTCTCCAGCATCTATAGTCTCCTGATTTCTTCATTTTGGCCACTCTGACTGGCGTGAGGTGGTATCTGAGTGTGGTTTTGATTTGTATTTCCCTGATAAGGAGCGACGTTGAACATCTTTTCATGTGCCTGTTGGCCATCCGGATGTCTTCTTTAGAGAAGTGTCTATTCATGTTTTCTGCCCATTTCTTCACTGGGTTATTTGTTTTTCGGGTGTGGAGTTTGGTGAGCTCTTTATAGATTTTGGATACTAGCCCTTTGTCCGATATGTCATTTGCAAATATCTTTTCCCATTCCGTTGGTTGCCTTTTAGTTTTGTTGGTTGTTTCCTTTGCTGTGCAGAAGCTTTTTATCTTCATAAGGTCCCAGTAATTCACTTTTGCTTTTAATTCCCTTGCCTTTGGGGATGTGCCAAGTAAGAGATTGCTACGGCTGAGGTCAGAGAGGTCTTTTCCTGCTTTCTCCTCTAAGGTTTTGATGGTTTCCTGTCTCACATTCAGGTCCTTTATCCATTTTGAGTTTCTTTTTGTGAATGGTGTGAGAAAGTGGTCTAGTTTCAACCTTCTGCATGTTGCTGTCCAGTTCTCCCAGCACCATTTGTTAAAGAGACTGTCTTTTTTCCATTGGATGTTCTTTCCTGCTTTGTCAAAGATGAGTTGGCCATACGTTTGTGGGTCTAGTTCTGGGGTTTCTATTCTATTCCATTGGTCTATGTGTCTGTTTTTATGCCAATACCATGCTGACTTGATGATGACAGCTTTGTAGTAGAGGCTAAAGTCTGGGATTGTGATGCCTCCTGCTTTGGTCTTCTTCTTCAAAATTACTTTGGCTATTCGGGGCCTTTTGTGGTTCCATATGAATTTTAGGATTGCTTGTTCTAGTTTCGAGAAGAATGCTGGTGCAATTTTGATTGGGATTGCATTGAATGTGTAGATAGCTTTGGGTAGTATTGACATTTTGACAATATTTATTCTTCCAATCCATGAGCAGGGAATGTCTTTCCATTTCTTTATATCTTCTTCAATTACCTGCATAAGCTTTCTATAGTTTTCAGCATACAGATCTTTTACATCTTTGGTTAGATTTATTCCTAGGTATTTTATGCTTCTTGGTGCAATTGTGAATGGGATCAGTTTCTTCATTTGTCTTTCTGTTGCTTCATTGTTAGTGTATAAGAATGCAACTGATTTCTGTACATTGATTTTGTATCCTGCAACTTTGCTGAATTCATGTATCAGTTCTAGCAGACTTTTGGTGGAGTCTATCGGATTTTCCATGTATAATATCATGTCATCTGCAAAAAGCGAAAGCTTGACTTCGTCTTTGCCAATTTTGATGCCTTTGATTTCCTTTTGTTGTCTGATTGCTGATGCTAGAACTTCCAGCACTATATTAAACAACAGCGGTGACAGTGGGCATCCCTGTCGTGTTCCTGATCTCAGGGAAAAAGCTCTCAGTTTTTCCCCGTTGAGGATGATGTTAGCTGTGGGCTTTTCATAAATGGCCTTTATGATCTTTAAATATGTTCCTTCTATCCCGACTTTCTCAAGGGTTTTTATTAAGAAAGGGTGCTGGATTTTGTCAAAGGCCTTTTCTGCATCGATTGACAGGATCATATGGTTCTTCTCTTTTTTTTTGTTAATGTGATGTATCACGTTGATCGATTTGCGAATGTTGAACCAGCCCTGCATCCCAGGAATGAATCCCACTTGATCATGGTGAATAATTCTTTTTATATGCTGTTGAATTCGATTTGCTAGTATCTTATTAAGAATTTTTGCATCCATATTCATCAGGGATATTGGCCTGTTGTTCTCTTTTTTTACTGGGTCTCTGTCTGGTTTAGGAATCAAAGTAATACTGGCTTCATAGAATGAGTCTGGAAGTTTTCCTTCCCTTTCTATTTCTTGGAATAGCTTGAGAAGGATAGGTATTATCTCTGCTTTAAATGTCTGGTAGAACTCCCCTGGGAAGCCATCTGGTCCTGGACTCTTATTTGTTGGGAGATTTTTGATAACCGATTCAATTTCTTCGCTTGTTATGGGTCTGTTCAAGCTTTCTATTTCCTCCTGATTGAGTTTTGGAAGAGTGTGGGTGTTTAGAAATTTGTCCATTTCTTCCAGGTTGTCCAATTTGCTGGCATATAATTTTTCATAGTATTCCCTGATAATTGTTTGTATCTCTGAGGGATTGGTTGTAATCATTCCATTTTCATTCATGATTTTATCTATTTGGGTCATCTCCCTTTTCTTTTTGAGAAGCCTGGCTAGAGGTTTGTCAATTTTGTTTATTTTTTCAAAAAACCAACTCTTGGTTTCGTTGATCTGCTCTACAGTTTTTTTAGATTCTATATTGTTTATTTCTGCTCTGATCTTTATTATTTCTCTTCTTCTGCTGGGTTTAGGCTGCCTTTGCTGTTCTGCTTCTATTTCCTTTAGGTGTGCTGTTAGCTTTTGTATTTGGGATTTTTCTTGTTTCTTGAGATAGGCCTGGATTGCAATGTATTTTCCTCTCAGGACTGCCTTCGCTGCATCCCAAAGCGTTTGGATTGTTGTATTTTCATTTTCGTTTGTTTCCATGTATATTTTAATTTCTTCTCTAATTGCCTGGTTGACCCACTCATTCGTTAGTAGGGTGTTCTTTAACCTCCATGCTTTTGGAGGTTTTCCAGACTTTTTCCTGTGGTTGATTTCAAGCTTCATAGCATTGTGGTCTGAAAGTATGCATGGTATAATTTCAATTCTTGTAAACTTAGGAAGGGCTGTTTTGTGACCCAGTATATGATCTTGGAGAATGTTCCATGTGCACTCGAGAAGAAAGTATATTCTGTTGCTTTGGGATGCAGAGTTCTAAATATATCTGTCAAGTCCATCTGATCCAATGTATCATTCAGGGCCCTTGTTTCTTTATTGACCGTGTGTCTAGATGATCTATCCATTTCTGTAAGTGGGGTGTTAAAGTCCCCTGCAATGACCACATTCTTATCAATAAGGTTGCTTATGTTTATGAGTAATTGTTTTATATATCTGGGGGCTCGGGTATTTGGCGCATAGACATTTATAATAGTTAGCTCTTCCTGGTGGATAGACCCTGTGATTATTATATAATGCCCTTCTTCATCTCTTGTTACAGCCTTTAATTTAAAGTCTAGTTTGTCTGATATAAGTATGGCTACTCCAGCTTTCTTTTGGCTTCCAGGAGCATGATAAATAGTTCTCCATCCCCTCACTCTCAATCTAAAGGTGTCCTCAGATCTAAAATGAGTCTCTTGTAGACAGCAAATAGATGGGTCTTGTTTTTTTATCCATTCTGATACCCTATGTCTTTTAGTTGGCGCATTTAATCCATTTACATTCAGTGTTATTATAGAAAGATATGGGTTTAGAGTCATTGTGATGTCTGTATGTTTTATGCTTGTAGTGATGTCTCTGGTACTTTGTCTCACAGGATCCCCCTTAGGATCTCTTGTAGGGCTGGTTTCGTGGTGACAAATTCCTTCAGTTTTTGTTTGTTTGGGAAGACCTTTATCTCTCCTTCTATTCTAAATGACAGACTTGCTGGATAAAGGATTCTCGGCTGCATATTTTTTCTGTTTAGCACACTGTAGATATCGTGCCAAGCCTTTCTGGCCTGCCAAGTTTCAAAGGAGAGATCAGTCACGAGTCTTATAGGTCTCCCTTTATAAGTGAGGGCACGTTTATCCCTTGCTGCTTTCAGAATTTTCTCTTTATCCTTGTATTTTGCCAGTTTCACTATGATATGTCGTGCAGAAGATCGATTCAAGTTACGTCTGAAGGGAGTTCTCTGTGCCTCTTGGATTTCAATGCCTTTTTCCTTCCCCAGTTCAGGGAAGTTCTCAGCTATAATTTGTTCAAGTACCCCTTCAGCACCTTTCCCTCTCTCTTCCTCCTCTGGGATACCAATTATGCGTATATTATTTTTTTTTAGTGTATCACTTAGTTCTCTAATTTTCCCCTCATACTCCTGGATTTTTTTATCTCTCTTTCTTTCAGCTTCCTCTTTCTCCATAACTTTATCTTCTAGTTCACCTATTCTCTCCTCTGCCTCTTCAAGCCGAGCCATCGTGGATTCCATTTTGTTTTGCATTTCGTTTAAAGCGTTTTTCAACTCCTCGTGACTGTTCCTTAGTCCCTCGATCTTTGTGGCAAGAGATTCTCTGCTGTCCTGTATACTGTTTTCAAGCCCAGCGATTAATTTTATGACTATTATTCTAAATTCACTTTCTGTTATATTATTTAAATCCTTTTTGATCAGTTCATTAGCTGTTGTTATTTCCTGGAGATTCTTCTGAGGGGAATTCTTCCGTTTGGTCATTTTGGAGAGTCCCTTGCGTGGTGAGGACCTGCAGGGCACTTCCCCTGTGCTGTGGTGTATAACTGGAGTTAGTGGGCGGGGCCGCAGTCCGACCCGATGTCTGCCCCCAGCCCACTGCTGGGGCCACAGTCAGACTGGTGTGTGCCTTCTCTTCCCCTCTCCTAGGGGCGGGATTCACTGTGGGGTGGCGTGTCCCGTCTGGGCTACTTGCACACTGGCAGGCTTGTGTTGCTGGGGATCTGGCGTATTAGCTGGGGTGGGTAGGCAAGGTGCACGGGGGCTGGAGGGGCAGGCTTAGCTCGCTTCTCCTTAGGTGATCCACTTCAGGAGGGGCCCTGTGGCAGCGGGAGGGAGTCAGACCCGCTGCCGGAGGTTTGGCTCCGCAGAAGCACAGAGTTGGGTGTTTGCGCGGAGCGAGCAAGTTCCCTGGCAGGAACTGGTTCCCTTTGGGATTTTGGCTGGGGGATGGGCGAGGGAGATGGCGCTGGCGAGCGCCTTTGTTCCCCGCCAAGCTGAGCTCTGCCGTCCGTCCGGGGGCTCAGCAGCTCTCCCTCCCTTTGTCCTCCAGCCTTCCCGCTTTCCGAGCAGAGCTGTTAACTTATGACCTCCCAGACGCTAAGTCGTGCTTGCTGTCGGAACACAGTCTGTCCGGCCCCTCCGCTTTTGCCAGCCAGACTCGGGGGCTCTGCTTGGCCGGCGAGCCGCCCTTCCGCCCCGACTCCCTCCCGCCAGTCCGTGGAGCGCGCACCGCCTCGCCGCCCTTCCTACCCTCTTCCGTGGGCCTCTCGTCTGCGCTTGACTCCGGAGACTCCCTTCTGCTAATCCTCTGGCGGTTTTCTGGGTTCTTTAGGCAAGTGTAGGTGGAATCTAAGTGATCGGCAGGACGCGTTGTGAGCCCCGCGTCCTCCTACGCCGCCATCTTCCGGAACCTCTCCTATTGTCCCCATTTTAAAGTGAAGCTTTTATTTGTGACTCAATGAATAAACATTATTAGTTTGATAATTTATATCATGGTGTATTGCACCATGGCATCTCTTTCCTGCTCCTTAAATAGTTTGTATTAATCACCAATTTTAACGTTCTTTGACCAGAGTCATTAAGATTGGTAGATTTGCCATTTTAATCCTTATTCTTTCCTATCTCTTAATGCTCTATGCTCCTATTGCTCTGTTGTTCTTTTTTTTTTCCTCTCTGAATTTATTATCCAATTTGTCTTTTTTTTTTAAACAGGAGAAAGTGTTTATTTTTATTTATTTTTTAAATATAATTTATTATCAAGTTAGCTACCATACAGTGTATACAGTGTGCTCTTGGCTTTGGGGTAGATTCCCATGATGCATCACTCACATACACCACCCAGTGCTCATCCCAACAAGTACTCTCCTCAATGCCCATCACCCATTTTCCCCTCTCCCCTGCCCCTGTCCTTATTGACTATGCCTCCTTATTAGCAGTGATCCTATTGTATTAGTATATATTGCACAGAGATTGTAAGTTACTTGCAGATATGAACCATGCCTTTTTAACCGTATGTCTAGCATATGGCTTATAGTAAGTACTTAGTATATTTTTATTGAAGAAATAAAAGTAAAATGTGGCAAGGTAGTATTTGTTATTTAAGTCATAGAATCTACAGAGTAGTATGGAGAGGAATAGCTATTACAAATATATGTGGATAGTATATTTTTAAATATAAGAACTATATAAATATAAAACTCATACTTCTCTAGTAGACAAACACAAACTGGTCTTGTCTTGCTTTCAAGAAGGACAGGCTTAACAAATTTTATTTGAAACTCTTAACTTTCATATTATGGGACCCTCTTATTGATGAGACTAACTTAAACTGAGGTCCTTGTAACATCATATTGAAAATACTCTTTAAGTTTAAGGCTGAGCCACTTTTTACTGAATGTTGTATCTTTAAAAAAATTGTTAATGTTTTTATTTATTTTTGGGAGAGAGAGAGAGAGAGAGACAGTATGAGTGGGGGAGGGGCAGAGAGAGGGACACAGAATCCGAAGCAGGCTCCAGGCTCTGAGCTGTCAGCGAAGAGCCCATCGCGGGGCCCGAACTCGTGAACTGCAAGATCACGACCTGAGCCAAAGTCGGACGCCCAACTGACTGATCCACCCAGGCGCCCCACTGAATATTGTATCTTTTGTTTATTAACTAGTATTATGATAGGGTCCTTGTAGTTTCATTCCATGCAAATGAATTCTATATGCTTTCTTGATAAGCATTCTAAGAAATTATTATTATCATTATTATTATTTTAAAAATTCATTAAAAAATGAGTTCCTTGATTAGGAGGATCTGGACTTAAATTTTGTGACAAGAATTACTTTTTCTGTGTAATGATTCAGGACGCCCACAATACTTCCTAACTGTATTTACAAAGTTATGTATAGTTTCCAGAGCCTAAAGAACTAAACAAATGCCAGGTATTAAAAATAAGTTAGCAGGGGCACCTGGGTGGCTCAGTTGGTTAAGCGTCCGACTTCGGCTCAGGTCATGATCTCACGGTTCCTGGGTTCGAGCCCTGCATCAGGCTCTGTGCTGACAGCTCCAAGCCTGGAGCCTGTCTCTGATTCTGTGTCTCCCTCTCTCTCTGCCCCTCCCCTGATCATGCTGTCTCTGTCTCTCAAAAATAAATAAAAATGTAAAAAAAAATAAGTTAGCAGTTTTCACTTTTACCTAGGATGTAGAAACCTGGAGAGAATGCTTCTTGCACCTACCCTAACAGGGAGAAAAAGTCTGATACACTCCAAAATCATGGCTCTTTTTGACTCCGTTAGAGAGCTGAGGTCACAGTATAACCTAAATTCCAAAGAGTGACAAGTCCATGAAATATGAACTGTCAACTACCAGAGGAAGACAGGGATGCCACACAAGCAGGTCAGAATGCATCAGCTAAAATTTTAGGCAAGTACACAAGGCCAAGTGTGGGCTAGCATGACAATTTGAAATGAATTCTCACTAGCAAGATCTTTTCTATTCACCTTCCTTGGTGCTCATGAGGGCAGGACAGGAGACTGTAGGGACCACTTCTCTCAGGGGCACAAGAATGCAGGAAGTGATCTGGGGCTTCTGGGGGAAGAACTTAAAGCCTCTCCCTTCCTGATGTCTCCTTCCCTATGAATAAAAAGGATACACCACTGAGGAGGGGCAGCAAACACTGTCACTCACAGGGCCCAAAGAACCATTCTGTCTAGGAAAAGAGTAGAAGAAAAAAAAAAAAAAAACCCTTTATCCCTGTGGGAAAACAGGAAAGCAACCTGGCTTCTGAAATCCATAGTGGGACCAAGCACTGGTTTGCTACCATAGGGAGGGCAGGAAACTTTGGCCCAAGATGAATCCAGGTGCAGGGCAGAGTTTGGCTGCCATAGGAAGGAAGGCAGAAATACTGAAAAGCTCGACCTGAAGTTCCACTGATACAGGGCCTGCCCAAGATTGAAGCTCAGTCAGTGAGAGAGGGACCTTCTCTTCAAAGCTAGCACTCAGTATGGAGCAATAGCCATCTACAGCTGGGTGGTGTGGCAAGAGCATGGAGAACTCCCCTGCCTACCTGTGCATTTAACATGTAGCAATGGGTTACATGTAGCAATGAAACATGGACATTGAGAAAACTGCCTGGCCACTCTAATCCCAAACTAAGCACAAGGCAATTGCCTCCCATCACTAGAGGAATTTGAAGCCTATGGTGCACTGCATTGAATCTAGACATAGCTCACTGTTGACTAGATTAACTCACTGTCTTACTCACATGACCTGACAGAAGAGGGAAATAATATTAGTTACCTCAGCCTCTATTGTCTCACATATGATGACTGACATCAAAATGACAAGACAGTCAAAAAAACAAGACAGTACAACCCACTCAAGAGATAAGGGAACCAGAAGTTCCAGATGCAGAGATGATCGAGATGTTAGGACAATCAGGCAAGGACTTTTATTCTAACAATTATGTTAAAGGAGCTAGTGGGAAAGGTTCACACCATGCATATACAAATGAGAAATTTAGAAGAAAGATGACACTAAGAATGGGCTATTTATAAACAAATTCAAAAAAACAACAAAAAAATTAGAATGAAGAACACCTTTGACAGCTTTATCAATAGGCTTGATACAGCTGAGGAAAGAATGAGTGAACTTGTAGATAAGTCTGTAAGAAAACTTACAGAAATTATCCAAACTGAAACACAGTGTGGGGAAGAAAGGTGTTTAAAATAAACAAAACAAAAGATAGCATCCAAGCATTGCCACACAGTATTAAATGTTCTAATATATATGTAATTGGAGTCCTAGAAGAGAATACAGAGAGAACAAGGCAGAAGAAATATTTGGAGAGAAAAAAGTTTGAAAATTTTCCCTAAACAATGAAAGGTAACCAACTGCAGATCAAGAACCTCAGAGAATTGCAAGCAGAATACCTAAAACAAACAAAAAAATTAAAAAGAAAACACACTTTGAAACATTATAACCACAAATAAACAGATAAAAAGACTGTAACTTTGAATAAGCTAAAAACCTTTAAATAGGCTTCTTGTTAGAAACTATGAAATCCAAAGATAATGGAGCACTTGAAAGTACTGAAAGCCAGAGGCAGCTGGGTGGTTCAGTCTGTCAAGTGTTCGACTCTTGATTTTTGGCTCAGGTCATGAACTCAAGGTTCGTGAGTTTGAGCCCCAAGTTGGGCTCTGCGCTGACAGCGTGGTGCCTGTTTGAGATTCTCTCTCTCCCTCTCTCTCTCTGCCCCTTCCCTGCTTATTCTCTCTCTTTCAAATTAATAAATAAACTAAAAAAATAATAAAGTACTGAAAGACAAAACCTATCAACTCAGAATCTGATGTCCAGTGAAAACACCTTCCAAAGAATAAAGGTTAAAGATTGTTTTCATCCAAAAGTTTTAAATAAAAAAATGAAAGAATTCATTGCCAGTGAACCTGCCCTATAAGAAATATTAAAGAGAGTTCTTCATGCAGAAAAAGTATAAAACCAGGTGGGGACTTAGATTCATCAAAAAATAAAGAGTGGCTATTATTAAAAATGAAGGTGAATAGAAGATACATTTTTAACCTATTTTTAATCACTCTAAGAGGTAGTTGATAAAATAAAGCAAAAGTAGTGAAAATGTATTTGACACATATCATATACCTAAAATAAAATAAGAAAACAAAAGTACAACTTATAGGAGAGAAGAACTGGAAATATATTGTTGTAAGGTTCTTATACTGTGAAGAAGCAATATTATTATTATTTTTTAATTCTTTAAATGTTTATTAATTTTTGAGAGAGAGACAGAGAAAATGAGTGAAGGAGAGGCAGAAAGAAGGAGAGAAATAAACCCCAGCAGGCTCCATGCAATGGAGCCTCACACGGGGTTCAACGTCACAAACCATGAGATCATGACCTGAGCAGAAATGAAGAGTTGGATGCTTAACTGACTGAGCAACCCAGGTGCCCCAAGAAGCAACATTATTTTAAAACAGACTATGGTAAGTTTAAGATGTATAGTGTCAACTTTAGGGCAACCATGAATTAAAATTAAATTAAAAATTAAAATTTTTAGGAAGGGGCTGTAACTAATATTTGAACTAAAAACAAAACAAAAAAAATAAATAATACATAATCTAAATGACCTCAAAAAAGAGAAGAAAAGAACATCTTGAAAATAGAAAACAACGAGAAAGGTAGTAGACTTAAACCCATCATATCAATAATTACCTTAGGGGTGCTGGAGTGGCTCAGGTCATGATCTCATGGCTTGTGAGTTCAAGCCCTGCATTAGGCTTTGTGCTGACAGCTCTGTGCTACTCCTCCCCTGCTTGCACTCTCTTTCTAAAAAATAAATAAACATAATAATAATAACCTTAAAGGTTATTTATTTTTTTCTAAATATTCTGATTAAAAGGCAGAGGTTGTCAGGTTAGATAATAATATAAGATGCAACTATATACTCAACATGTCTCCAGAGGCAAGGGAAACAAAAGCAAAAATGAACTATTGGGACCTCATCAAAATAAAAAGCTTCTGTACAGCAAAGGAAACAACCAGCAAAACTAAAACGCAGCTGACAGAATGGGAGAAGATATTTGCAAATGACATATCAGATAAAGGGTTAGTATCCAAAATCTATAAAGAATTTATCAAACTCAACACTCAAAAACCAAATAATCCAGTGAAGAAATGGGCATAAGACATGAATAGACACTTCTCCAAAGAAGACATCTAGATGACCAACTGACACATGAAAAATGCTCAACATCACTCATCATCAGGGAAATACACATCAAAGCCACAATGAGATACTACCTCACACCTGTCAGAATGGCTAACATTAACAACTCGGGCAACAACAAATGTTGGCAAGGATGTGGAGAAGAGGATCTCTTTTGCACTGCTGGTGGGAATGCAGACTGGCACAGCCACTCTGGAAAACAGTAGGGAAGTTCCTCAAAAAACTAAAAATAGAACTACCCTACAACCCAGCAATTGCTGTACTAGGTATTTATCCAAGGGATACAGGTATGCTGTTTCGAAGGGGCATATGCACCCCAATGTTTATACAGCACTATCAACAATAGCCAAAGTATGGAGAGAGCCCAAATGTCCATCGATGAATGAATGGATAAAGCAGATGTGGTGTGTGTGTATATACATATATATACATACATACACATACACAATGGAGTACTACTTGGCGATCAAAAAGAATGAAATCTTGCCATTTGCAACTGTGTGGATGGAACTAGAGGGTACTATGCTAAGCTAAATTAGGCAGAGAAAGACAAATGCCGTATGACTTCACTCATATGAGGACTTTAAGATACAAAACATATGAACATAAGGGAAGGGAAACAAAAATAATATAAAAACAGGGAGGGGACAAAAACATAAGACACTCTTAAATATGGAAACAAACAGAGGGTTACTGGAGGGGTTGTGGGAGGGGGGGATGGACTAAATGGGTAAGGCACATTAAGGAATCTACTCCTGAAATCATTTTTGCACTATATGCTAACTAACTTGGATGTAAATTAAAAAACTAAAATAAAAATTAAAAAAAGAGATGCAACTATATACTCCCTACAAGAAACTAATATGAAGACAAATATCTGTTAAAAGCAGAAGGATGAAGAAATATATACCACACAAACACAAATCAAAAGAAAGTGAGATATCACCTCACCCCTCTCAGAATGGCTAAAATTAATTCAGGAAACAACTGGTGTTGGTGAAGATGCGGAGAAAGGGGAACCCTCTCACAGTGTTGATGGGAATGCAAACTGGTGCAGCCACTCTAGAAAACAATATAGAGGTTCCTCAAAAAATTAAAAATAGAAGTATCCTACAACCCAGCAATTGTACTATTAGGTATTTACCCAAAGGATACAAAAATGCTGATTTGAAGGGCCACATGCACCCCAGTGTTTATAGCAGTGCTATTGACAATAGCCAAATTATGGAAAGAGCCCAAATGTCCATTGTTTGACGAATGGATAAAGAGCTCATGTGTATA
Organism: Panthera uncia; assembly: GCF_023721935.1. Taxonomy (NCBI): domain Eukaryota; kingdom Metazoa; phylum Chordata; class Mammalia; order Carnivora; family Felidae; genus Panthera; species Panthera uncia. The sequence continues at coordinate 48,542 of NW_026059466.1, forward strand.
TATGTATGTATATATATATATATACATATACATATATATGTGTAATGTAAGTGAAATAAGTATATATGTATATATATGTATATGTATGCATATATATGTATAATGTAAGCAAAATAAGTATTTCGGGATGAGTTAAATGGGTGATGGACATTAAGGAGGGCAGTTGTTGGGTTGGAATGAGTGCTGCGTGTTATATGTAAGGGATGAATCACTAAATTCTACCCCTGAAACCAATACTATACTCTGTGTTAACTAGAATTTAAATAGTAGATAAATAAATAAAGTAACCATGTTAAAATCAAACAAAATAGACTTCACCCAAGAAATATTATCCAGGATTAAGGGGAACATTTCATATTGATGAGCTGTTGATTTATGAAGACTTAACAACTTTATGTGTGTATTTGAAGCACAGTATGACTTCAAAATGCATAAAACAAAACTGATAGGCATAAAAAAATCCATAATTATAGTTGGAGATACTCTTCTCTTTGTAATCAGTGAAGTAGAGAAAGCATTGATAAGAATGTAGAAGATGTAAATAGCACTATTCACCAGTGGGCCCTAATTGACATTTAACATTCATCAAAGTAGACCATCTTCTGGGCCATAAAATGAATCTCAGAAATTTTGCTGAATTGAAATCTGGAAAAGTATATTTTCTGACCATCCAAGAGTTAAACTGGAAATTAATAACCAAAAGATACCTGGATAAGTACAGATTTTATGATTAAACAACACACTTCTACGTAGCTCAGGAGTCAAAGAGGAAGTCACAAGGGAAATTATAAAATATCTGGAATAGAATAAATAAGAAAATATAACAGTAAAAATTAGGGATGCACTTAAGTGCATGATATAGTAAAAGGAAATGATCAAAAGGAAATTTATGTCATTAATTCTTATATTAAAAAGGAGCTTTGCATCAATATTCCAAGTTTTCATCTTCAGAAACTAGAAAAAATAGCAGATTAAACACAAATCATGCTGAATGAAGCCAAGTCAGACCAAAAAAAAAAAAAAAAATACAGTAAAGTAAGTAAGAGGTAAAGTGATCTAAAGTTCAAAGAAATAACAGTGGAAATCTTAACTGAGGTATGTTGTGTTTCTCGCTTTTGGTTTTTTGTTTGTTTTTGTTTTTGTTTGTTTTTGTTTTTTTGTTTGGTGGAGAGAGAATGGGAGAGAGATGAGTACTTAAAAAGCTGACAGTAAAATCTATGTCGAAATTTATGAAAGAGCCTAGAATAGGCAAGACACTCTTAAAGAAGAGGTTACTTTGGCCTAGGTAATTTAGCAAGTTTTCTGAGGAAGATGCAAATTGAGTTGGGCCTTGAAGAATGATAGATAAGGCTTTAAACATGTGGAAATTACAGGGGAGGACATTCTAATCACAAACAAAATATAGTCTTTGGAGAACAATAATGAGACTGGAATGGAATAGAAGGTTTTTTATATTGAGAGAAGGAGGAAGAAGATGGCTATAAGGACCATATGCAAATGCCTTATGCAGGAGGTTGGTATTTATCCCGTTGGGCAATGGAAGTGAGTCTATCAGGTGATGCAAGGGATAACATGGTGTCGGTGCCTAATGCAGAGAAGAGTGAGGAAGTAGGAAGGATGCTAGTGGTGTATCTAATGTTGAGATGGTAAGTGTGGGAGCCTTCCTTAGAAAGTAGAGATGAACATTACCAATGTTGTGAATAGGTCATTGAAGGTGGAAGTGAGTAAGGTAAGTCAAAGATAACTAAGATTTTAACTTGGAGTAAGCAGGGGAAAGATGGGAAATCTTTAGTAGCAAGAGTAACCTAGGAAGAAGTTTTGGAGAAAATAAATTTGGAACATGCCAGACTTAAGGAATGAGGAATACAGTCCAAGTAGAAATGTTCCAGTGGCCATTGGGTGAAGTGTTAGCTGGAGCTCCTCAGAATTGGAGATGTTTGAAGGTGAAATTACAAATGAGCTCTTTGGATAAGCACTTACAATGATAGAGGGCTGGGGACTGACTCTGGGAACACCCACATTTAGGAAGTGGAAAGAATACAAGAGGCAGCAAGAGAATCTGGGACAAGGTGATTAGAAACATGTGAAAAACCAGAAGAGACTGTTTTGTTGTTGTTTTTTATGGCTGGCTTTCAAGAAGAGGTGTTGCTAACAGTTTGAGTTGCTACAAATTAGAAAGAATGAAGGCAAGACAATTACTTTTCCAGTTTGTGGTCAGCAGATCATGGATAGCATTTGGAGCAGTTTCAGGGGAGTGGGGGAATAAGCCTAATCTTCAGTGCCTGAGCAGAGGGTACGGGAGTTCATTCCTAATTATTTTGAAAATTAGAAAAAAGAAAGAAATTGCATTATAGGTAGACGGAACAAAGCAACATTTATCAAGCAGTGAGCTTAAATTTATCTTCAAAGATGGAAGGGGATTTAGAAATTATTTTATTTAGCAATAGTTATTTGATGACTGCCTGTGAGACAAATGTAGTCCCCAGGCTTCACCATACCAGCAGATATTTTGTTATTTGGGCAATACTACACTTAAAAAATGGAATTAGGTGTGAACATTCATAAATGAAAAGATTTTCCATAAAACCCCTGATGTCTAGCCTCTCTTGAAAAAAAAAAATGGGGAATTTGACAATGCTGGGCCTGTGGTCCCTCATGCCATTAATCAGCTGGTGTTGAATAGCTAGTTGCTGTCCCTTTGGAAGAGCACACGTTTTTTACTTAGCCATGGCCCACACTCCATTAGACCACCTGCTGAATCCTTGTAGGTACTTGAGTTGAGAATCCATAATTAAGCCCATTTCCCTCCGTTTGTAGAAGAGGAGAATGAAGTCCATAATGGAGGCGTGACTTGTCTCAAAGTCACATATCTGGTCAGTGGAAGGATCCATTTTAGAGTCCACATCTCCTGAGTCTTCTTTCAGTAAGATTCCTACCCTGTATTTTTTCTTTTTAAGATTTTGTTTGTTTTTAGAGAAAGAGAGCATGTGTGTGAGAGAGAGTGGAGGAGGGGCAGAGAGAGAGGGGAGAGAGAATCTCAAGCCAAGTTACAAGCTCATTGCAGAGCCCTCTGCGGAGCTCAGTCTCACGACCTTGAGATCATGATCTGAGCTGAAATCAAGAGTTGGACACTTAACAGACTGAGCCACCCAAGGTGTCCCAAGACACTTACCATATTATCTCATTAACTTTTCTCTGGCTTGGTTGTCTCTTGAGGACTGGGCTATGGCAACTTTTACCCCCTTCTCAGCTTCTAGTATTACCAGATAGCACCTACATGGTTTGTCTGGATCTGCCCCAACCAGGTTCCCAGTCCAGAGGGTCACCAAAGCCATTCCTTCTGGGACAAGAAGGCCACCCTACTGGTCACCAAGTCAAGATTTCTCTTGTCAGAATTTTGGCATAATGCAAGGGACATAAATTCGCCCATAAGGTTTCTTTTATGAAGATTTTTGCGGCCTAAGTGGAATGATGTTAAACAATGACTCTCATGCATTGCCTCCCAAAATAGAAAATTAAGTTCATCTCGTGGAAATGAATACCAGCTTATGCTTTCCAACTCCCTCCACCCTGATCTATAGTAGGTCTTTCAAGGGAATTTGAATATTTTGTTTGGGTTTCTATTATTTAAGGCTGTATAGCCTAAAGAAGAAAAGTATAAGATAGTATCGTCTTTCTTATTTTCCTTCTAGATGTGAAAATTAACTGTCATTCAGAAGTATTCCTTTTGAGGCCATAATTACAAATCCATATTTACAAATGGATTCTAACCCACTCCCTCAGAAGGGATTTTCTGACAACCTGTGATAACAGCTGCATTAATTACTTTCTTTCTCCACACCTCCAGTCTTTGCTTCTCTACTACCAAATATGAATAGGCCTGGCTTAAAAATAGAGCAGCTGATGATGTTTGGCTAGTGGATTTAAAGTAGAGGGTGTTCATCCTTAGTGTTAAAGATATAATGGCCCTGTGGAAATTTGGAAATACTACTCCTTCAGTGAAGTGTATAGCTCCTGAGATAAAAATTGCATTTTTTAAGTTTTTATTTTATTTTATTTTGAGAGAGTGTGAGTGGGGGGGGGGGGGCAGAGAGAGAGGGAAAGAGAGAGAATCCCAAGCTAGCTCCATGCTGTCAGCACAATACCCAATGCAGGGCTGGAACTCATGAGCCCTGGAACAGGGCTGGAACAATGAGATCATGACCTAGCCGAAATCAAGAGTCAGATACTTAACCATCTGAGCCATCCAGGTGCTCCAAAAATTACATTTTAAAGTGTTTCACACCAGCCACTTCTTTCTGAGCTTACTGCTTTCATGTAATTAAGGCATTGCAAAATCCAGCCTATATTAGCCAGTGCACACTAATGGTATGATTATTTCCCACCTTCTTCCAGTAAGGCTTCTGGCTTACTAGGTTGGATTCTATCACGTTATTTTTTTAATTTTTATTTTTTAATTTTTTTAGTGTTCTTATTTATTTTTGAGAGAGAGAGAGTGAGCGAGCCAGCAGGGGAGGGGAGGGACAGAGAGAGAGGGAGACACAGAATCCAAAGCAGACTCCAGGCTCCAAGCTGTCAACACAGAGCCTGATGCATGGCTCGAACCCATGAACCATGAGATCATGACCTGAGCCGAAGTTGGACTCTCAACCAACTGAGCCACCCAGGTGCCCAAGATTCTATCAAGTTATTACTAACAGCTCTACAACCTGTTTTCCCACCTCACAACTTATATCACTATATTCCCAGCCTGTGATATGAGCTTCTTTGGTGCCTGATGCACTGGCATATATTAAAAGTTTTATGATGGTAGTACCCATCGCCAGTACCACTTTCTCAAGTGGACAGATAGGGCTAAGTTGTGGTACATTTGTAAATGAGCTCTCAAATCTCAGTGACTTGGTCAGTAAAGGTTTTTTCTCACATCACTGTCCAGAGCATTTGAGATTGCTGTCCTTTGTCTTGTGATGCATCCATATTCAGCACATGGTCTCCATGGTGCCTTCATGGACGGCCACGTTGCACTTTATCAAACAGGCAAGAAAGTGGTATGTTTCATCCCTCTCCATGTCCTTGGCTCAAACTGAGTCACTTGGGAACACTGGGAACTATAGGGAACTATAGAGAGCACTAGGAATTTTATTCTTCCTTTTTTTTTGGAGTAAAAAGATCTACCCAATCTTGCCATAATATGAATCTGAATATATCATTGTTTTAAACTGTGAATAGCCTTTTTAAAAAACAACAAACAAACAAACAAACAAACAAGGGCCTACTGGCATTCTGACATAGACTATGGAACTCTGTAATTCAACTTTATGATTTGACCAAGAGCATTAGATCACCAGAGAAAACTTGTGTTCAGAGGAATCAGAATCTCAGACATCATCTGTTTATGCAAGGCACCTTCTAAAAAGAAAAAAATATTTAAGTGGATATAAAAACTTTAAAGTGTCTGTTCCAGCAAGAAAGAATCAGTATGTATGAATGTGTCTATCAGTGTGATTACTAACAAGTCATAATCTTTCTTTATTCTAAACACACACCCACTTTTTGAATAGATTTCTACAAAAATGAATGATTAGTCAAAATAAATGATTTGGCTACAGCATTAGATAGATATATTAAAGTGATGGCCTACCAAAATTTAGCTGCAATATGGTACTAATATTCAGAAGTTTGTTGTTACTGGGTATACTACTGAAGTTTTATTAAACATAAAAAAATTTACAGTGGGAAGGTTAATTGTATCATTGGTATGGAAAGATAATTGTATCAATATAATAATTGTAAAATGATGGTCAATGAAACATAAAAAAATCATCTTGTAAAAGCTTATATGCTAAACTAGCCATGCAGGTGGGGAGTGCAGAATTCCATCAACTTTGTCTTCTGTTGGCTCTTTGGTTAAGAGCTTAGGGATAGTAGAAAAGTTAATTATTCTAACTGACTGAGGTGCCTGGAGTGATAACTAGCCTTCTCTAATGCCTATCCTCTATTTCTGTTTCCCATTCTCTCTCACTTTCATTGTGGATTTTTGCTTTCTTCTTTTTTTTTAATGTTTATTTTTGAGAACGAGAGTGACAGAGCACAAGCTGGGGAGGGGCAGAGAGAGGGACACACAGAATCTGAAGCAGTCTCCAGGCTCTGAGCAGTCAGCACAGAGCCAGATGTGGGGCTCGAACCACATCATGATCTGAGCTGAAGTCAAGATCATGACATCTTGATCTGAGCTGAAGTCAAGAGTTGGACGCTTAACTGATTTAGCCATCCAGGCACCCCATGTGGATTTTTACTTTTCAAATTGAAGACCAGTAATTTTCATTTTAAATACATTTTCTTTGCTTCCTAACACCCCTCCAATAATAACACATTTTATAAGTGAACATTTCCCTGGAAGGATATTTCTTCAATTCCTACTGTATTTCTTTCTCCTCCCTCCTTTATTCCTCTTTTCTTTTCATGCAGGGCCACCTTGCTGCCCTACTCCAGGGGAAGGTTTTAATATTGAATTCTATGTGAATGACATCTTTTATCATCATGCAGCTAAGCCATCTGCTCCCATCCAAACCTTAGTCTTATTAAAACAATACTCTGCAAAACTATATGAAATCTTATTACCATAAAAGTGTAAATAAATCAGAAATGTCTAATATAGATATATTGGAGAGATATTAATATAGACACTAATATAGAGATATTAATATAATTTTATGAAGTACACACATGATTAATTTTTACTTGTAACATGACCGTAATCTACCTGATGTCATTTTTCTCAGCAAGAGAATAAAATTGTAACCATTGACGGTATTATGGTTCTTGGCTTGTGGGTCATTACCATTATATCTTTACAGAGTGCCTCATATCTCATAGGCAAATCTACTAAAAGTTCATCAATATAGGTAGGGTCCTTTCCCCTTCGGAAACCCCTTTCCCCACATGGCTCACCATGTCTAGAATCCTGTAAGTGATCACATCACTAAGAATAACAGTAATTATTTTAAGAGCTATGAGTAGTGCCATTAGATAAATCTTTATTGAGATGACTGTGAAAATGGCTCCCATGTTCTCCTCCTTCTACACTTGCTTTATATTAGTGGCAGTTTCAGATGACTGATGTTGCTGCCTTTCCAAACAATTGTGATATTTTTGTTTATAAGCTTGTTAAGATGGCATGCTGCCTGCTCTTTTCAACTAAGATCATAGTATCTGAACTACCAGAGGAAGCATTTCAGAAAGTGGTTGTAGATGTATCCCAGCCTGCAAGTTCTTTGTGGAATTCATTGTCTTGGAAATTTTATTGGAGGGCGAGTTCTTGCTGTCTCTACCACATTGTCATAGTCGACTTCTTTTTTTTTTTTTACTGTTTTCTGGTGATTAAGCTAGAAGAACTCAGAGAATATTTGCTGACTTTAAATATATTCTGTGTTTTCCCTGTATCACAGATGATAATGAAACAAAAAAGTCTGAAAAGAAAGGATTGTAAACATCTAATATCTTTCTTTTAAGTTTACTTTAGGTTCACCTTGATTTGTTTTTTAGGTCTGGAGCAATCTGATTTGTGAATCCATAGCATAGCTCAATTTTGCTTCCTTAGATATTTGTGTTGGTGGGTATTTAAAACATTAGTGCAATAAGCAAATCTTACTTGAGTACCTACCATCTGAGTCCCTCTCTCTTAACAAGATTCACTATTTCCTTGAACTCTTCCTACTGATGGGTCTGTGTTGTTTTTTTCTGGCATGGCAAAGTAGTGTAAAGGTTGACAGCCACCAATCCAAAGGGTGGCTCTTCGTGGACACTGAGAGATCAAACAGCGTAGGACTTGAATACAATAATTTTGGGCTAATTTTTTTTTAATAATTACTTGAAATGATTTGGGCAGTGCCTTTAAGAGTTGGGAGTTGAATACAATCAGACAGCCATATTGCCTGTTCCTTCTTCTCCATGTCCCCTTTCCACCCTCCTTGCCCCAGTTTGGAGAGAGAAGAAAGTATGAGCATGAGAAGGAGGAGGCATCAGAGAATGTAGAACTAGAAAACAAGGTGGGTAGGTGGCAGAGGGAGGATGATGAAGAATAGAAGAGAGTAGGAGAAGGAGTTAGGGAAGGTAACAGATACAGGTAATTTAACTGCTATACTAATACTAATTCTCTTCTAGGAAGACGAAGTGAGTTAACATTTAATGAACATCAATTTTTCTGTGCTACTGACATTTTAAACTAAAAAAAACCGGTAATTATTTTTTGAAGTAGGTTTTAGTATTCCCATTTAATGTGGGAGAACTGAGGCTCAGAAAGAGTGTGGGATCTGTCTGAGGCCAGATGTACACACAATCAATATTTTCAAGGAGGTCTGTTTTACTCCAAAATCTGTGTACTTTCCCCTACCTTTATGCCAAGTGCTCGGAGAATTAAGAGATGAAAAGAAGGCTATAAGTAAATGGTTTGTTTATAAGTTATTTTCATAGCAGTAAAATTAAATAATGGATAAGATATAATCAACAACATAAGAATAATGCCTTTTAATAAATAATATTTATTTCTGGTCCTCTACCATGGAGAATCTGTAATGTTCCCAAGGGAGTGCTTGAAAACATCTGCTTTCTTTTTAAGGCTGCATCTCCCTGACAGATGCTGTGCTGGGTTCTTGGTGTGGGGAGATACTGATCCATGCAGTCCAGGTCTGTGGGGCATGACCCAGGGGTCTAAACTCCTCATCCCACTTTCCTCTCCTCCCCCAGCTAGTTACTTATGGACACACACTGCCTTATCTCTTTACTGTAGTGTATAAATACCATCATTTTCCCTAAGTACCATGACTTGGGAAAAGTTGGGAAACACTGCCTTAAATATTCATAAAATAAATGTGAAATTCTAAAGACTGTTGGTGTGCCCTGAATCTGACAGAGACACCAGGATGGCCTGAGAGGATGAAGGCAGGCTGCCAGGTGCCCGGGTTATCTGCAAATTAAGGTGAATCCCATACTCATGCAATCATGACTGGTAAAGTGTAGCCTTGAGAAATAATAGAAACCTTCACACATCCCTCAATAAAATATTTATTTGGAACTTCTTTCATAACACTTGGTGAGAAAGAAACATGAAGATAAGGGTGTGTGGCTGGATGGAGCCTCACGACAACTATTTTCTACTGCATTTTATCTGAGTTCCCTCTTAAAGGTAACTCTTTTAAATGTAGAGTTTTTTATTCTCTAGAACTCATGCCACCTTAAGTAAAGGTTTAATCTAATGTCATCATATAATAATCCTCTGATAAGCCACAAAAGTTACCACTTGCATGATATTTTCCCAAAGCTGTTCTATGATCACTTGCTCCACATGGCCAGATAAGATCGTTCAGTTTGGTAGTAAGAAGCCATAGGCCCATCAGTGCATATTGTCTTCAGAAATTGTAATTCTGTGTGTAAGTACGTCCATAGGGCTGCACAATGCCTACCCTCTCATCTATGACCATTGGTTGTTACAGTCTTACATAACGAGGTCTGCAAAAGTGTCTCATTCCAGGGAAACAATACAACCTTCATTTCATGTAGATCCTCCTTCAAGAAGTGATTTGTCCCTTCTCCTTTCACGACCCACTGGTTGTCTTTTAAGGAATTATTAGCCAGGGTTGTTGTGATCTTCTGGCACAACACATTTAGTGAAATTAGTTCTTAGAAAAAAAACCTGAAAAAGGAATAAGTTCAGAGATGCCCCATGTTTATATGTTCTCATATGAAGACCAGCACTGATTAGATCTAATTGCCAACACTTTTCATAGCATACGTTCTTGTATTTTTGTGCTCAAGGGAAATTGTTACATGCCTAAGAAATTGCTATGTATTTCAGGTTCTAGATTATGAACATATTGTAGTACCATAGGACTACAAACAAAGCAAAGCAAAAAATCATAACCGATATTGACAGATTGTTATTATAGGCACATTTCTTGGGAGATCAGCTTGCAAGTATCTATAGTTTCAGATTCCCCAGTCACAAAAACCAAAGAGGTTGGCTTACTGAGACAAGAGATATGTTTCAGCTTTCTCTTTTAGGTATCTTTAGGACTGAATAGTTACCTTAATTTCTAAAGCGACAAGTTTAATGGTGTGCTGGCCTGAAATATAACACAGTTCCCTGCTCCATAATTTGCTTTGGCTAAATGCAGGAGGTTGAGGTCCCTCCTTAAAAATGCACACATTTTACTATTAAACAAGCAGTCAGATCTATTAAAGCTGAAAGGATCAATCTATTGCTTTAGGTGCAATTGTCTGAAAAAGGGCTCTCTTCAAAGAGAGCAAAGTAGAACTACCTGGAGACACTCTTGCCGAATCTAAAAGTGATGTGACCTTGACTTCTGCAGGAATATATCCTGAGCCACATCTTCCAGCATATGGAATTGAGTGCTCATTTCCCAACAAGAGGGTTATTTTTCATTGGAATTTGTTTTTTGGCTTTTGTCCCCTGTGTGCCTTTCTGACGTGGAGTGCCTTGTGTTTAAATTAGTCTGTGCTTAAAGGGATGTGATAGAGAATGTGAGAGCATTTCTGGAATTCTTTGGAAGACTCTGGCTATTTGCAGGAACTATCCTGCCTCCAGCTTGATTGTTTTGGCTGACAGGTGCCGACTTTCCCCAAGTTAGTGTTCAGTGTAACAAGGAGAGGTGCAACTCACGTCTGTCTTTAATGTTAGCAAAACCTGGATGTGTTAGCCTCACTTAATGATAACATCCCGTTTGCTCACTGCTGCTTCATACCATGTGTGATTGACCTAGTTCTCATAACAAATTTTTGATCTGAGTCCTGATAGAATCATTTCACAGATGAAGAAACTGAGGCTTGGAGAAATTAGACAGCTATCCCAGGTGACAGACCTAACACATATTGGAGGATTCAGTGCCCAGCCTCCTTGATAGAGCTTCAGCCTGCAAATTTTCAAGCTTCATAAATGTTTGGCATATTTGAAGATGCTGCGTATAAACTCACCATTTATTTTTAAAATTTTTTAAATTTTAAAAATTAAAAAAAATTTTTTTTATATTTAATTTTAAATTATATTAAATTTTAAATAAAAAATTAAATTTTTTAAATTTAAAATTAAAAAAAAAATTTTTGTTTTTTACATTTATTTAGTTTTGAGAAACAGAGTGAGACAAAGCATGAGCGGGGGAGGGGCAGAAAGAGAAGGAGACACAGAATCGGAAGCAGGCTCCAGGCTCTGAGCAAGCAGTGAGCACAGAGCCTGATGCGGGGCTCGAACCCACAAACTGTGAGATCATGACCTGAGCTGAAGTCGGACGCTCAACCGACTGAGCCACCCAGGCACCCCTAAACTCACCATTTATGAATTCTTCTGTGAAGCTCACGATTCTTCTCTTTTTGGTAGTGGCTTTGTTTTGGTAGTGGCTTTAGAATGCTTTGATGCTCTGCTTACACAAATTAACCTACAGCTTTCCCCACAAGGATGCCATCTCTCTGCTCTGCCAGCCACACTTCCTCTCCTTCTTTCATGTCCAGTTCAGCTATTACCTTTATTATGGCACTTTTTCTGAATTCCCCAGATGGAATCACTCTCTGTGCTCTGAGGACGCTTTGCTCTTAACTCCTTCAGTGCACTTTTCAGGTTATTGCATAATTATTAGCGTTCATTCCTTCTTCCCTTCATTAGGCTTGAATCTACTTGAGGCAGCGGTATTATCTATTTATCTTACATTCTCAGCATGTAGCGCAGTTGTGCAGACACTCATAGAACAGAGAAACGGTAGGGGGCCCGGGAAGATGGGGAAAATGAGAGGAATTACTGTCATTTAACAAGATGTTAGTAATGATACCTCATTTTTATTATCCAGAAAAGCACTTGAGTTAATAGTCTGTATTTCTTTGAAGAATTATTCGAAGAATAATTCGAAGAATTGGTGTGTAATTAATAGGGTGCAGGGTTTGTGGGGGCCTG